>NC_134483.1:184330069-184630069 GCF_040206685.1 Ascaphus truei | reverse complement strand
GCCTTTTGCTTCTATCTTTCTTTCTTGCTTAGTTGCCATTTTCCTAGTGTTTGATGGGTGAAAATTCTGTATATATTATTATAGGAACTCTTGATAAATACTTATATTTTCTTTTACCAAGATGGGACAATTCTTGCACATTGTAGAGCATAGAAAGTTTTTCTCATCATTATGTGATTGTCAGACAAGAATGGGGATGGACTTGCAGCTCTCTAAGGACTTGTGCATAGTAGGCCTGCGTGCGCACACAACGGAGCACGTGGCATTGCGCGCCTGCCTGCTGCAGAGGAGATCCATGGTCAAAAAGTGCTGGAGGAGAAGACTTGATGGGGAGGTGTCCAAGATCAACAATGATTCACAGTTAGGGGCGGGCCTGTGACATCACGTGAGCGGTTCACCCTCATTGGCTGAACCCCGCACGTGACCGGTTGTCGCGTGGCAAAATAAAAAAATGTTGTCCTGCGAAAACTCTGCCACGCCGTCGCTCTTGTGCATGCGCGCTCTATGGCCGTGCACATTGCCTTACGCCATTTTGTTTGCGGCGTATACGATGTCGCACTGACTATGGACGTGGACCTAACGTAGGTGGAACACGTAATTTGAATGCAGGAAAAGAGTTAAAACAGCAGTCCAAGCTGCTTTCCCCCCCCCCCCTTTAATATGTGCATCAATACAATCCACACAATGATAAGTAATTAGCAAAGTTGCTAATCGATACGTTTTCCTGTGATCGATCGGCGAAGATTCGCCTTGGGGGTTCACTAAATGACTGTCAGTGCAGCAAAAGAGGAACAAAGATGCAAAGTTGAGTGGGAAAGATAATGTGACCAGGCAGTCACTAGATACAATTGGTGCACTGCTAGAGAGAGGGCAGGCTTTGCAAATGGTTGCTATAGAAACAAAAAATGCTTGTGACATTATAATACATAAAAAATGTAATTCAGTGATTTAAAAAATGATACAAGTATTTTCTTATAGTACAGAGCTGATTTATTAAAAAAATTAAAAAAAACACATGTAGGATATTGCTTGATCTGCAGCTTTAAAGGGAACTAAATGTATTTATACACAGATCTCTGTCACATAAGAAATTACATTATGCCATATAGCTATACAAGCACAGCAATAATAAAAACTCTTCCCAGGAAAGAAAAACCCATACAGACATACCCCGGTTTAAGGACACTCACTTTAAGTACACTTGCGAGTAAGTACATATCGCTCAATAGGCAAACGGCAGCTCACGCATGCGCCTGTGAACACGTCCTGAAAAGCAATACTGGCTCCCTACCTGTACCGAAGCTGTGCGCAAGCGGGGAGACTATAGAGTCTGTTACAAATGCGTTATTTACATCAGTTATGCACGTATATGACGATTGCGGTACAGTACATGCATCGATAAGTGGGAAAAAGGTAGTGCTTCACTTTAAGTACATTTTCACTTTACATACATGCTCCGGTCCCATTGTGTACGTTAATGCGGGGTATGCCTGTACAGAACAACTAAAAGTTATTTCACTGTTTAAAGCTTTTCTTTTAATTTCCCCCATTTAATATGTGCATCAATACAATCTGCACATTGACAAGTGATTAGCTAAGTTGCTGATCGATCAACAAAGATTTGGCTCGGGGGTTCACTAAATAACTTAGTGCTGCAGAAGAGGACCAAAGATGCAAAGTTCTGTGTGGAAGATCATGTGACCAGGCAGTCGCTATATACAATTGGTGCACTGCTAGAGAAGGGGAAAAGGGGTGTGCCAGCGCCTGTTTCAGAAGTGGAAAGGAATGTGACTTTGTAAGTGATTGCTTTAAAAACAAAAATGCTTGTTACAAGAGAATACATTAAACATTTTTTTTTTAAATACTACAAGTTTTTTTAATAGTACAGAACTGATTTATTTAAAAAGCACACGAACATGTATTGTAGGATATTGCTTGAACTGCAGCTTTAATTGGTCAGGAAACAATGCCAAATCCAATACAAATACGGAATCATAGGTTGGAAGTACAAATGTAAAAACAGATTATACTACTGTAATACAAGTTTAAATAATGTACATTTCAAAGCTATTGTATATGTATATCTTGTAGATGTGGATCAAAATTTTCATTATTCTACCAGTAATAATTTAGCCAATAGTAAATGTTAGATGTTATCTTTCTAAAAACCAAAGGCATCAAAATTAGAGCTTGAGAAAACAAACAAAGCCCCACCAAAAATACTGGAGGGAGAGTTAGGATAATATTGCTTTTGCCTTTGCTTGCTTATATTGTAGATCTTGATTTATGCAGATGAATTGTATTTCTGCCCTCCTATTAAAGATAAAACAAAAACATGTTATTGTGTTGAATTAAGACATCGAGTATCCATTCCATTTTATATCAAAGTGACCTGCAACTTTTTTTTCCAACAAACATTATGCCCTGAACTTCACTAATACACCTTAATGTTCATGCCAATATTGCAAAACTGTATTCTTCGTTAATACAATGGTGATTTGGATTACGTGCATGGGTTGGGGTGATGTCCCTGTTTTTCTCTACTTTGCAGTATCTGAGCATTGTAAACTATAGCTGAGTGAGTGAGAAGCACAGATTTTTGGCAGTCTGCAGACACCACTGCCTCTTGTGGTTAACGCCTGAATTGCTGTGGAAATGAAGGTGGCATTGCAATTTAGTTAAAGAAAAGCAAACATCTTCCTAGCCTAAGCAAATACCGCAACCACATTAACCATGCCCAGGCCTGCGAGAGTCCTGGTGTTAACCTACTGTACATCTCCAGTTAAAGGAGAAAGGTTTCCCTACGAAACAAGGATGCCAAAAATATTTGTAAGGTTGTTACTCTTACAAAATCTTAGGATGATCGTGTTATAAAAGTTCCCAGGTAGAGCAATGAATATCTCTTATTTCATTTATAAAGTCTTGTGAAATTATTTAAATAAAGCAATAATAGCAACAAACCAGGAGTTTGAATGTAAATTAAAATGAACCATATTTCATCAGAGCTGTCAATTTATTTATTATACTTTTGCCTTTTCAACCATCTACGGTAACATTGACACATCTTTATTCCAGAGTATACCTGATGTGACATGCTTCTGTAGAAACAAAGTATATAAGTTCTTATTACCAAAGTAAAAACATAATTTATTGCGCAGAAAAAAAGTGTTTTTTTTCTTCTTTCAATTCAACACCCTTATTTATAGCCCTATCCCAGTGTTTTTCAACAGGGGTTCATAAAAAGCCTTGGGTTCCACGGCATCCCGAAATGGTTCCTGCAATTTATGGATCATTTGATAATTGTACCAAATACAGAAGAATTTACAATGCATTTGATCTCAGACACACGATTAGAGGGTTGGGGTTCCTTACAATGCATTTGATCTCAGACGCACTATTAGAGAGTGTTGGAGTACGTTGCAATGTATCTGAGCTCAGGTGCGCTATTAGAGAAGGTTGAGGTTAATTACAATGCATCTGATCTCAGAAACGCTATCAGAGAGGGTTGGGGTTCCTTACAATGTATCTTATCTCAGGCGCACTATTAGAGAGGGTTGGTGTTCCTTACAATGCATCTCATCTCAGACACGCTATAGAGAGGGTTGACGTTCCACAGAATTTCACAATATAGTAGGGTTCTTTAACCAAAAAGTTAAAAAAAACACTACCGAATCCTGTTGAAGACATGACAGAGGAATCAGGGCATTCAATATACTGTAAAGCAACATTCTCTTTGTCAGGGAAGTATTCACCTGTTCATTTAAATTGAGTTGAAAGGTTTCCATGATACAACATCACTCTAGTACATTTTAGATTACAAAATGTGCTTTTATACATATACTGTATGGTGTATGGTTAGGGAATTTGGATGGAGACTAGCTGGCTGCACAAATGCTGATTTGTACATCTTTGCTGCTCTTCACATTCTAAAAAAAAAGTATTTATGTACTTAATGTACTTGAAATTCATCTGCACTGAGAATACTTCGTGCCTCAGGCATGCAGCCTGGCTCCAGAGGAATCTACTCTCTCATCCTGCATTATTCATCACCAAATAGTTTTTAGTCATGTAGCACGAGAATACAATATGATTACTCATTTATCCTACTTACTTTACAATTTATTAAATGGCAACTTGGTTCTGCATATTATGTGTGTCCCTTTAGAACCCATTATAATTATTTCTAAACAAGTGAGTAAATAATTCCACACGTGTCCTCACATTCTTGTTATCATCTAACATATAAAACCTAGAAAACTGCATTATAATGATCTAATTTCATGATTTTTTTTGCCATTCTTCTTTTAATTTGCACTATAACTTTCACACGCCTTGTAACAAAAATGGAACACACAATTGTTAAAAAAAAAACACGTACACACAAGTTTCTCAAAGGCAAAAACAATTAAAAAAAACACTACATACTTTAAATTACTACTTTCAGAGATAAGCAGAAAAATACAACGCTGTTATCAAGTCTTTAATGAGAAATAGACAAAAGCATCTCACTCCAGGGGCATCTACTGTATACATACAGAAAATATGAAACGCTTCTTATTGCACTAGGGCTAATATGCAATATCTAGTGTTGAGGTAGTTGGTAAACTTTTTAGTGCCCCCACAGGACTAAAAAGCAGTTTGAAACAAAAAAAAAAAAAACAGGAGGGGCTGGGGAAATGGGTGGGATATATGTCAGCCTGAAGCATTTGCTTCTCAGCTTTAATACAAAGCCCCCTCCCTCTGCTCCATCCATCACCATCCCCCTTCAGGGGATCTCTCTCACACACACACAAAAAGTTTCAACAACACGCGGTTGGACCAATAGCATCAGTGAGACCCTGGAAAGGGGCTGAGCATAGGGCGAGGAGATCAGAAGAGCAGCGAGGGAGACAAGCCTGGATGAGGAGAAGCAGCAGCAGCAGCAGCATCATTGCTATATATTTGTGTTTGTTTGCTTTTCCATGCATGCATAATGAGCTGTAATCAGAGCACGTTGTGAGTGTACTTTCTGTATTTAAAGGCTGCAAACACTGCACAGACTGATCTCAGGGGTTGTTGACAGAGAAGCATCAGTGAAGCAGCAGCCTTTGCAGAGCCCAAGTTTTTTTTTTTTCCCTCTCTTTCTCCTCCCCTCTCGCATAAAAAAAAAAAAAAAAGAAAAGAAAAAGTGAAAATGCTGAAGTTTACAAGGCGGCTCTGAATGGGATTGGAGCGAAAAGAGGCGACTGGCAGAGAGATAGGGGACTGAGCGCGGTTGTAGCTGCTCGCTGCAGCCGGTCACTTTGAAGAGACTTTCTTGGAGGCTGAAAGACGAGGAGGGCATTGAAGAAAGAAAGAAACCCAGCAGCGGCAGCATCTTTTCTTTGGGAGTGAATGCGATCTGCATGAAAATGCAGAGCAGAGCGAGATGAACTCTCTGAGCTGCTGCTGCTGCTGCGGGGCACTGAGCAGCCCAACGGGACGTCCCTGCCATTGTCACTGCACCCGGGGGCACTGAGCCCCGCGCCCCACACACACCCCCACGCTGCATCGCGTGCATTTAACATCAGCTGAAAAACACATTTATTTTTCTGCCTTATTTTTTTTTTTTGCATCTTTTGCTACGGAACCGGCAGCTGCTTTTGGATGGATTGATGATTTGAGATCCCAACTCCTCTCATCCCCACCACCCCCCAAACTTATCACATGCACACGTTTTGCATCTGGGTCTTGGAGGAGCGGTGCTGATAACTTCTGCTTTGGGGTTTTTTTTTTCCTTGCCTTCCCTTTACACCCCCTGACCATGGCTGGTGGTGGAGGAGGCATCCCCTGCGTGCTGCTCCTGGGCTCCATCCTCGGGCTCTCCGCGGGCCTGCGGCTCATCTGCTGGCAGGCGGCGCTGCAATGCCAGGACGAGCCGGACTGCAGCTACGCTTACAGCCAGTACACCGAGGCGTGCGCCCCGGTGCTGCGGCAGCAAGGAGGACAGCTCGCCGCGTCCCACTCCGCCGCCCGGCGCCGCTGCCCCAGCCACTGCATCTCTGCCCTCATCCAGCTCAACCACACCAAGCGGGGGCCGGCGCTGGAGGACTGCGATTGCGCCATGGACGAGACGTGCAAAGCCACCAAGCGGGCTATCGAGCCGTGCATGCCCAGGACCAGCGGTGGCGGCGGGGGAGGTGGAGGCGACGGAGCAGCAGGAGGCGGGAGCAGCGTTGTAGGCGGGGCGGTGATGGGTTGTACGGAAGCCCGCAGGCGCTGCGAGGACGACCGGCTCTGCAACAGCTCGCTGAAACGCTACCTGCTCTACTGCGGCCGGCTCTTCAACGGGGTGCGCTGCACGGACGACTGCAAGGGGGTGATCCAGGACATGCTGGCGGTGCCGCAGGCCCTGCTGCTGAACGACTGCGTGTGCGACGGCAGCGACAGGCCCATCTGCGAGTCCATCAAGGAGAACATGGCCCGCCTGTGCTTCGGGGCCGAGGCGTGGGGCGGGGGGCCCGGCAGCAGCGGGGGGGCCGACTACGACTACGACGAGGAGGACGAGGACGACCCCGAGGAGCAGCAGCAGCTGCATCGGGCGAGGCCGCCCCCGCAGCAGCCGGACAGCCAGGGGGCGCCGCGCGCGGCCGCTGCATGGACTGTGCTGGCAGCCTTTGTGCTGCAGCTGCTGCTGCTGCTGCTGCTGCTATAGCGGAGCCCCCTGTGGACTCACACACACACTGAAGTGATGCGAGGTGATGCTGGTGTTACTGTGTGTGCTGTTATGCTGATGACATTTTAATTCAGTTTTTTTAATGTACCTCTCCTGGTTCATGTTCATGCTACACATCCCCCCCCCCCCCATTCATAACCCCACTAACCCTCCCAATATGTTGCACATCTAAATAGGTACCACTGTTGTTTGTCTTATTTGTGCTGGATGTTGGTACTTGGAAGCAGTTTCTATGGCAGTTCCCCCTAACAAGGCATGCAGCTTACCCGCACACACACACACGTTTATGTTTAACAGGGTACAGCTGATCTCACAGGACATACACAAACATGCAGCGTACTGTACCTGCTACAAAGGTACAGCTGGAGGGTATACCGTCAGCTCACGGGCAGCCCATAACGCCGGGTGATCTAGACGTGCCCTGTGTCACTATGCACCAGCTGCACCTCAGTATGTACAGTAATACTAATGCGAACAGGTGAAGCGGATTATTAGTGGGAGGTGATCAGCTAACTGATTATTAACATACAACGCTAAACACCCCAAGATGCTGATGGTTTTGCCATGTTGTCCCTCTCCTTCAGCCTTCCCCCCAACCCATTCTTCTGCACAGACCCTGTTTGAACAGCTACATTTAACTACATTAGTATAAGAGGAATGGGATGTGGAAATATATTTAAGATCTGTTTTAAATTGACTGTACTATGCAGTGCTGTTTACCGCTTAGGATAGCAACCAGAAATGCCTTTTGTAAGGGAGTAGTAGTAGCAAAGGCTACTGATGTGTTTATTTCAAATGTTTTCTTTGGTAATAGCTGTTTATTTGGCTTTTGACACGACGGTGAGAAAAGAGACTTGAGCCAGTGATACGTGCTGCCAAAAACTACTGCCTTACAAGTACTGAGTGAACAATCTCCCTTTCTTCCCAACACCAGATAAGGAATATTCTCCACTGCCTTATTACTGTGTTTAAGCGTTCATGGCATTTAAACAAATAATAATCATAATAATAATAATAATAATTCTGTATTATAAAACTCGGTGTAGTAGAAGTATACAGTGTCATACTTCTCCCCACTTGTGAATGCAGATTTGCTGGGGCTGGTGAATCAGTTTCCATGTGTAAAACTAGCATAATTGTGCAAATATATATATATAATAGCACCAGCGTTATCAAGGAAATAGCATTCAATGGCATTTTATTTCTTTGATAACATCAATTTTGGTGCTGTTATTTGCACTATAATATGATATTTTTGTACTCGGGAAGCTGTCATTTGATCCCCTGTGAGTTGCTGGTCAAATTGAGCAATGCAACTTGTGTTTTACAGAGCTCTGCACTGCCATGCAAGAAAATACATTTTATTAATAATCTGTAAATAACATATTCAGAAAAGTTTTATATTGTTTCCAGAGGTGTCAGAGTGATCAGCTCTGGTAAATCTTATATATAGTGTATTTAAAAGTGGGATTTGTTACTGGTGGCTCTACATTTTGTACATTTTTTTTTATATAAAGTGTATTCATTGAGGAATAATTTATTTAAAAATATAGAGATGAATTCTACGAGTTTGCAAACATTTTGCAATGTTATTCTTTCATGAAATGTACATAAAATAATGCAGTGAAATTTGCTTCAAATGTACAGTGTATTTTATAGATTTGTTGAAGTGAAACTTATTTTTGCAGAGAATTTATGCACATTGTAGCAATGTAAAAATGATTTTTTTAAATGCTGCCTTAAACCCTTTGTTTTTGTATTTTTATAAATGGAATAACATGATTATTTGGAAACATATTGGCTGTATTTTGCCGTGTTCATTAGTAAAGAGTTTAAAAGAATGAGCGTGTGGACATTGCTTTCTGATTTTATACCTGTAATTTATTCATAATCAATTATCAATGCATACACAAGCAAAATATGGCTCATATATATTTATCAGGATATGAAAATAGTTGGATTATATGAAATAGGAGAGGATTTACATAGAATAAAAGTGCAATTTGAGTGTAAATTACTAGATTCTACCCTCTTCGTGTGTTGGCAAATATATTAAATCTTGTCGTTTTATCAAATAAAAGATGTTAAATTTACATCCCACTTCTTTGGCAGACTAGCAAAACTCATACACTGGTTCAGAGTGATACATTTGTTGCTAGTTTCCCCACATATAAAACCCACAGTAGGAAGTAAACAGTTGAGTGAACAATTAAAATAACTTGTAATATTGTTGTCAGGAGTTGTTTTGGTGTGGGTTGGAGTCTGGTTTTCTGCCAAAGCTACTGATCTACACTCAAACGCCCTTAGATAAATAATTACACTCCTAAGCTGTGTCGAGTGCTGATACACTTGACCTTGTAAATAGAAATGTTTGCAGTAGGAATAAACTCCGGCATTTGAAAATCTTTCAAACATTAACACAAAGGAGAAAGAGAGAGAGAGAGGGAGCTCAGTCCTCTAGGGATTTCTGCTTCAACCGCGCCAAGTTAGGCACTTACAAAAACGTTTATTTATCCTCTTTTGCTGGTGTTTGTTTAACTTTTTTTTTTTTTTTTTTTTAATGTTGTGCTTGGAAATCCAATCAGAAAAGTAAGAGCCACCACAAAGTTACTTTGACCAAGTGATGATAGATTAAAGAAAATATATTAAGACAAAAATGTAGGCTTCATTCATGAATTTTATACAGGCAGTCCTATATGAAAAAAAAAAAGTGACATTTATTGACTAAGCGTTTTGGTCCCCACTGGGGCTCTTGAGAAAGGCCCCAAGTGGGGTCCAAAACGTTGAGTCAATAAATGTCACTTTTTTGCATATAGGACTGCCTGTCCCATATATATATATATATATATATTATATATATATCTCACACACCCACCAAAAGAGAAGCAGCTGGCTCTCCAACAACAATAATAATAAAATAAAAAAATATATATTCTATAGTATGCCTACTTAGCTTTAAGTAAGCAACTATAAAAAGCATTGTTTTGAAGTCTACATGTGATTATAGATAGATCTGACTTTTTAATATTGGGCACAGTGGCTTAGTAGATATATTGTGAATACAAACATGAAAACACTGTTAAGTAAAAGGAAGACAATTAAGAACATATGCTCAGATTCAATTTTGAAAACAAGATTGTTATGCGCAGATTTTGTTTTCGTTTTTTTTTAAATACATCTTAAATCCTGGAGCCTACAATTTACCCTAAAATATAACTGTGCTTGTACTATATACAGACAGTTAACTTAAACAAAGGGTTACTTTTTTTTTTTTTTTTAAACTTGGACTGCTTGGGTAGAGGACTCCAATATGAAATAGGACACAGCTTTATTTAAAGAAACCCAAGAAAAAATGCTGTCCAGCACCAAAAGTCGCCCTTAAGGGATAAACACTTGGGCACTAGCCGATCCCTTGCAGTTGTCCCGGTATTCTTTACTCATGGCTGAGCAGGTTAGCGCTTTCTCTGGTTAACGCTTCCATCTGCACTATTTATTTATTTATTTATTTATAAAATGTGTTACCAGGAAGTAATCCAAACACCTGATGAAGGTGCACCGCACCGAAACGTTGGGTAATTTGAGTAATTAAATTACCTTTTGCATTGTCAATCTACTATTTTTTGTTGTGCTTGGCTTCCTCTGCTTGCTATGCTGCTCCTTGACTATGATTTTTTGCCTGTAGCACCCACTTTTTTTTAGTTATTTTTCTCCCAGTCTCCACTACCTAGGGGCATCGCAAGTAGCCTTTTCCTGATTCATTTTTCCTCTTTGATGTTACCAGGAAGTAATACATTGCGAGTTACCTCTCATTTTCAAGTATGTCCTGGGCATAGAGTTATTATGACAAATACATGGTTACAAAAAGTGAACAGGATTATACAATATATAGGTCGATTATACAGGCCCAGCCTTCTGTCAAGTGCCGCTTGACCCATCAATATTCCCATTATGATAGAGCAATGATATGGCTGGCGCCTTCTAGCCACCCGTCTTTACATTCTTTGGCAAGTGGGTGCCTTCATAGCTGTGGCATTTCAGGCCTGGCAGTACCGCCTGCGGTGACTATTTCTGCAGTTCTTCTAGTCCTTATGCCATCCCTTGGTCATAAAATCCCTAACCCTTCCCCTGTTTCTCCCTTAGTTGCCTGCCAAGGCTATGCGCCTGCAGACACCTAGGCCAGTGACACATAAGCCAGTGGCATCTAGCCTGTGATCCCCCATGGCTTTCTCCCACACCCGTTCCTACTGGCAAAAGATTCCTTTGGCCCCCACATAGGGCAACTTTCACCCTGGCTTCAACCCCATACACGGTCTCTGCTACATCTTTAACTTTAGAAAGACCCCCCTGCCCCACCCTTACCTCAGGGGGAAAAAAAACATTAGCACCAGAAAAGAGACCATGCTGGCAGCTGGACTGATAATTAACTACTACAATAAACTCAAGACTTGATTTTACAGGCTCCTGTCAGAAGCATCTGCCTGGAATAAATCAACACCCAGCACCAGTGGGGAGGCATGGGGTGAATGTCTACACTTTTCCCTTTGAGAAACCTGTACAGGGGATATATGATATATTTTTTTATTGAATAGATTACACATTGTGTTACATGTCTTTTTTATCTGACCCATGTTTCAATATGTAATTAAGCAGCCTTACTTTCCATATAATATGCACAGATCAGTGTTATTCTTTTGTATATTAAGCCAATAAATATATTATCTCTGTTTCAAGTATTTGTAGGCTAGAATAACAGCAATGTAAATAAAATGTGTAATTAATTGCAATGAATATTTAATTATTGTTGTAGGATTATGTCTTGTTTATCTTGTGGATTCAGTCTGATCTTCCTTTATTTGTGTCCAGCTCTGCAAAGCCACTCAAGAAAACTAAGTGGCTCTGTTTAACCTAATGTAAAATTATCTAATGTGTCCGAACCCCCTCTCTTTTTTTATTCCCACTTGCAAACTCTGAATTCCCTGTGACAGTTTATTTGTCTTTGGAGGCACTTCAGTGACAAATGTTTAAGGGAGTGCAGGACAATAGTGCAGAACAAGAAGGCAGTTCATTGAACTGACAGTGACCATACAGTAAATAGAAGGAGATTCAAGCTTCACTGGTCACCCAAGCGCACAGAAACGCTTTTGTACACAATTACAATAGGCATAACATAAGAGTCTCTGTTTTTATGGAACAATATGTTGAAAACAGGCATCCATAACTTAGAAAAAAAGGCAAGCGTGAAAGCAACTCTTATATTAAGCAGTTCACATTAGCTGCCTAGCTTCTGAGGTACTGTTGTATATGACCTAAAATTCACAGCTCCCACATAAAAGTGAAAGGTCTCATATATATATATATATATATATATATATTTTATATATATATATATATATATATATATATATATATATATATACATACATTGATGCAGACAGATGTTCCTATGCACAATTATATCCTGCTTAGTATATTACTCATTCTAATACTTTTTATACATAAGAAAATACACACAGATGTGTTATATATATATATATATATATATATATATATATATATATATATATATATATATATATATAATTATTGAAAAATTACTATATACATGCATATTAGACAGAGGCACATACTTCTTACAGTATTATATAAATGCATAGGAAGAAATGGCAAATAATAATTATTTTATAAATAATTAAATAATCGATTACCATTTTTACTTTCAAACATTTCTGATATTGTATTATTCATATACATGTGTGTTTAGGTATGTCATGCTCATTGCACACTTTTTAAAATATAACATGTACCCACAGTACATATGATTTATTTCCCACTTGAGTGTATGTGCCGATGGGAAAAAAAAAAGAATATATATATATATATATATATATATATATATATATATATAAAGCAGAAAATAGCCGTGTTAGTCCAGTTGCGATAGTGCACAATAAATGAGTTCTTCAATGAGTCATTGAACCCTTTGTATATCAGTATTGCCTGACCTGAAGAAGAGAGGATAACTCTCGAAAGCTTGTCCTATGACATAAATTGTTAGTCCAATAAAAAAGGTATCACCGAATACTGAAGAACTCATTTATTCTGCACTATATATATATATATATATATATATATATATATAAATGTTTATACTATGTCACCACCCCAGCTGCTTTGATTGTGTGAAAAATGTGAACTCAAAGCAATGGCAGCAGCAGCCGCAGAAAGACACTGGAGCTCTTAACTAATTGTGTAGAAAAAAACAATTGAAACAGCAAGAAACCAAGGAGCCAAGTCTTGCAGCACAAAGGAGATCTACGCTTCACTTGTCCCCACTGACCTCTGGCAAAGCACTCATAGCTCTGCTTCAGTCCACCAGTCCGGCATTATCAGAGGTCAGCTTGAGCTCAGAAAGATAAACTGTTTATATGTTGCACATCATAGAAAGAGAGCATCACTATGCTTCCTATGCTGATTCTGTGTTGCAGTTGCTCTGCGTAATGTACATAACCAACAACCAGGAAAAGTCTTTCATCGGAGCAGATCGTTTGTAATTGCTGCTCAGACCGGGTGACATTTTATTGGAATTGGCTGGACAGTGCAATTTTTAAAAAGAAAATAAGTATTGGATCGGTTCATAGTGAGACTATGTTTTGGTTAACTCTTTGAGTGCTAGGTGTACTGAACGTGATAATGCGTTTGTGGCATCTCTAACTCTCAAGGGTTTTATACAGTATAACAGTATTTTAATTGTAAAGGCTTGGGGGGAGAGGTGGCCCACAGCATGGATTACAACTTTAGATAACCCCCTTTTCGTTCATAATAATAGGAACATTTTCATAATATAGTATGAACATGATTTGGTTGCACTCTTATCTATATCAAAATATGCCACCCATATTCCATGAGGGTGGTGATTCCATGCTGCGTTGCATAAGTATTGCTGTGTTATTTGCATAAACACTTTCCAGGGCACCTATTTAATCAATGTCTTTGTCTTCTTCTGAAAAAAATGATCTACTACAAAATAGTGGACTGTATACACTATATATTGGCACAAAGATGGTCATTCTCCTAGTAGTAACCAGGGGCTCTAAATAAATGATGTCAACAATGTTTTATTAAAGGACAAGGGCCCTCAAGCTGCATTAATCGGTGAGAAGTCGAGTGGCACTTTTGTCATGGAAATGTTAAGCATATAATAGTTCAGGCAAACAATGTGTGCAGCCACTTCATTCTTTCAGCCATGCTGACATCTCTTAAAGAGGAACTGCAGGGAAGGATGTGGGAAAGAATTGCCCCCTGATGAAGCTTTTAGCTGATATTTAGGAGGGTCACCTCAAAACCATCTTCAACAGGAATGTAGCTAAGATGACTTCATGGGGAGAATCAAGTCTTTTCATGGCCAACTGTGTCATATGATGATTAAATGTAAACCTGGCCATTGTTCAGTTTTTTTTTTCTGTATATATTTTTTTTATTTGCAATTTGCTGTTACCTCTGCCCTGTTCATCCGAATCTCATACTTAATTAAGAAATCCTCTATAACTTTATTTTTAGTTATAATATTATGTGTAATAAATATTGTGATCTAATAATTGTTTAAAAATAAATAAATATAAATATATATATATATATATATATATATATATATATATATATATATATATATATATATATATATATATATAATAAAGAATATCACTTGTGAGCACATTCACATGTCTTAGGCCGTGTCTATACTCCTACCTCTCGTGCTGAGGCGCGCTCACGCAAGCAGGAGCTTTTGCTTGGCCTGGTCGGTGAGGCAGTGAGCGCGCTTGCGAGGCGGGCGGGAGGAGGGGTGGGGGAGCATCAACTCACCCACCCTGCTGGCAGCCAGTCTCTCTCCCGTCCCCTTGGACCCTCCTCTCCCCCCCCCAAGCAACAACTCACCCCGCTGCCAGGCAGTCTCTCCCCGTCCACTTCTCTCCCACTGCTCCACTCACCTCTTCCTAATTGGCTGCTTTGGAGTCACGTGAGCGGACTCAGCGCTCAAACTAAAATCCGACTGCCGGGTAAAATCCGATCACGCCTGCGGAAGTGTGCGCGAGCTCCTGCTAAAGCCACTCTCATTGCGTCAGAGCGTCTGTGCGGGTCAGCACGGGTCAGCACGGGTCAGCGCCTAAATGCTGACCATGTCTGCGGCCTTTGACAGGTCTGCAACTCTGCCTTTCAACCATTATCACCTAGCATGCAGTGCTTAAAAGCTGTGTGAACGGCGATGCATCAGCTTAAATAGGCTCCATGTGAATGGATATTCCAGGCAAAAGATGACACATGGTGTGCTCATTTGCATGTCATTACCCAGAATCCCTTGCTGCAGTGGGAGCACTGTATGCTAGGGGATAATGGTTGAAAGGCAGGGTTGCAGACCTGTCTAAGACATGTGAATGTAATTTCTGAATACACGCACGCACACCCAACCCACCACCCACACACCCCCTCTTATTACTGCTAATTTTGAATAATATGAATTGTGTTATATTTTCTATTGCTTTTCATGTTTCATGTTTAGGCTTTTGGCCCAAAACAGAGTAATTTGCCATTTATTGCAACAGATAAGGCTTCCAGTGTCTGCATTGTATTGCATTCTCTTAACAATGAAATTACACCAGCACTGCCACAATAGCCCAGATTTACTAAGCAATGGAAGTACATTTCTATTCAGTACTAGAACTCAGCGTCAACTAAATAGGATGTTTTCAAGGTTTTATAAATTGTAAGCTCTTCTGGGCAGTGATTTCCCGACTCAATGCGCTGAACTCTTATGTGAACCATTTATTTCTGGATACACTGTAATATGTGAAGGAATGATAATAACAATACTATACTATTAGTTACAATAGTAATATAGTGTTAACGTGGGCACACCTTAATGATGCCCACTAAGCCACTTATTGTCAGCTTTTAGTATTGACAAATGTGTCACAGAAAAGACTTTGAAACTAGGGGTAATTTCAACATATTTTTGCATGAGGGCACATTCACATTTCCCAGGGCAAAAAAAGAAGATAGGTGAGGAGAATATTTGTTGCCCTAAAATTGTTCCACAGATTATTTTAATGCCTTCTTTTAAACAACTAAAATAAAGTTAATAGTCCAGATTGTGGAATAATTACACTCTTATTCACTGTCTTCTGGTTACTGTAAAATTGTAATTATTTTTCCAGATACTCTGACATTATTATTTTACACAAGCTGCCCAGGAAATGCCTTCACTTCTCAGTTGATGTTAGAGTATAAATATCACGGCACCTACTTACAGTAGACACCTTACACACAGGAGTCATAAAAAGAAAACAATATTTGCTGGGGAATGACATTAATATTTTGGCTTAAACAAGATGAGCATTTTACCTATTGGTGGCGAATTTAGGTGGTAAGAACAGAGACCTGGGCAAATTAAAATACTGTACAAAGTACAATATATATATTTTAAGAGAAACACATTTTTTTTGTAGAGAAATCCACGTTCAATGCAAACAATACCAACCATTTGGCACTAAATTAGTGTACTGAAAGCATGTCCAAGTTTGAAATACTGAAGTTGACATTTAGTCTGAGCAGTACACTTAAAAATATATTATTAACTGTGGCTGAACATTTGGTGGGAACAAGGCTAAAGCTGCATAATGTTTAAATTATACTGTCTATTCTTCTTTCCTCATTCTCCTCTTAATTGTTTCATAGTGTGTGTAGTGAATGTGAGGGCTCCTCCTGCAAAACGCACTGTCACTTTAAGAGGATACAACCATGACTATTAATAATTGCATTACTGCCCTATTATTGTCTAAAGAATAATGAGGGAATTAAAGTGCTGGCCCCCAACCTGAAGTTATCCTGAAATGTTTTCAATTAACTCTTGGCACCCACAGGAAAGCATCAAACCTTTCCCATGCTGAAATATGGAAAATCTGCAGGGAACATCTCAGCAGGAGAGGAATTTCATTAAAACAAGCACATCATAACTCAATGACTTCTGCTCCCACTTCAAGCTGCTCTATTGACAAGGACTCCAAGGCAATTTTATGGATTTGCAAAGAGAAATTATTCCAGGAGATCTTTTCAGGCAGTTTGTTTTGGCATTCAGTATCCACTATGTGATGTGAGCTAATGAAAAAGAAAAACGAAATAGACTTTTTTTTGGGGGGGGGGGGGGGGGGGATCTAGCTTGCCAGTGTGGAGATATGAAGAAAGAATAAGAAACATTGGGAGGGACAGGGCAGATTCCATGTGTTGTGCTCTTTTTTTGTTGTTCTTTCTACTATTAATTATTCTTTGTTTGTTTCTAGCTGAAACTTGTATCTCACTCCTCCAGCCATTCTATATTCAGTCCCCACTTGTTTTGTGCGCCCACTTTAAAGCTAATAAATGTTCCGGTTTATCTGGAACAGTCATGGTTTGCACACCACTGAGGAAGCCGGACTGGCGAAACGCGTTTGGTGGATTTTTGAACATTGTGGGCCACCGTAGCCCAAGGAGAAGGACTCTGCCCAATCAGCAACGCGACCCGGAGAGCTACAGCCACGCATGCGCACACCGAGCACGGGAGCAAAGGAGGAGAATCCAGGGCTTGCGCAACCCAGGAGGAACCCCTAGCATGCTGTGAACCAGGAAACGGAAGCTGAAGCGGCGTCCACGTGAACAGCCCAAGGGCAGGGAGTAACGTAGAGAGACTAAACCGAGGGCAATACGCTGGGAGCACAATTCTAAAAGCTCAATTTTATGGACGCTTGTGAGTAAGATTCTTTTACTGTTTTCATATATTAAACGTTATTACACTATGCTTTCTTCTCTTCTCTCTTTTTGAAGCCTATACTGAAGAACAACTGGGGAAGCACACTGAGTGAGAGAAAGGCACAGGCAAGTGTCAATCTCTGTACTTATAAATATTTTTTAATTGGTATATCAATTTGTATTACACCGTTGGTCTCTGTTCTCTTTCTCCCCTGTATATACTGAGGAGAAGAGGATTAGAAGTCTACGCGCTGTAGGACTCTATCATTTTCTATTGCCTATATTTCTGGAGGAACGGGATTAGCCTCCATTGGACACTAGCTGCGGGACAATAAGTATTTTATATAGTTTATGTTGGTTATAGGATTGGCGCCGCTTCATATATCACTGTTGTTTGAGTGATATTAACCTTCACATGGTTTGCATAGAGACTGTAGAAAAGCACAATTAAGCCACAAATAACTGTATTACAAATTACCCAAGCTATGGTTTATTTGAAAGTAAATTTACATTTTAGAGCAGCTCTTACTCTATCTCATCTATATTGCTGTCTCAAGTAAACTCTGAGGGCTCTATTTTGTGACTATCCGCACCCCCTATTTGCCCCAGCAAACATCAGCCCAACCCCCTTTTTAACAATGGCCTACAGCCCTATTATCCAAATTTGACTAATAGTGCTTTTGGCCGCTGAGCCTCACAAAAAATAAATACATTAAAAAATACATACATTAACAATAACAAGACAATATATCTACATTAGTAAACATGTCATTAAAAAAATTACCCCATTAAGTGTCAGTGTTACTACCTAACCCCTCTCAATGAGAGCCAAGGTAGCCACTTTGGAACTCAATGGAAACCTGTAAAAAAAAAAAAACTTTACACTTACCCCATCCATGATGAAGGCCATCCTCATTTTAAGGCCCAGTAGTCCCCGGAAACAATCAAAAGCACTGGACGATGCCCCTCCACCAACCCCCCCCCCCCCAAAATCTGTAACAATGTACTCCAGACAAGTTGTCATGTATAATCCTGACCCATCCATAGACAAGATATGGGGCATCCTCATGTTGACCCAACACCCTTGCTCCTCTGTTGATTGAAGAGTCTTTCTATGTGAGTATTTCTTGTTTTCTTCTTTCTGATGTCTTTATTCTTCAATCTTCAACCACCGGATTTGGCTGCTTGGCTGACTTCTGTGAGGACCCTGGCCTTTTATAGTGGTACGGGTCATTGCAGAAGTGTCATAAAGTCACAATGTACAGCAATCAATTTTATTGGGTGCTGTAATATGTGATTCCCTCTATTTCTAATGACATCACAAATTGGTAATGTCATTAGAAATGGAGGGAATTCCATGTTACAGCAACCAATATAATTGGTCACCATGTGACCCTATTACACCTCTGCTGCAATGGCCCTAGGCACTATAAAAGTCCAGGGCTCTCATAGAAGACCAGAAGTCAGCCAGTGGCTAAAGAAAGAAGATGTCAGAAAGAAGAAATTAAGGGAAAAAAAGGAAGATAAAATAAAAACGTACCTACGACTATTCTTTTATCAATGAAGGAGCAAGGGCATGGGTTCAAGATGAGGATCCCATTGCAAGCTCATGGATGGGTCCGGATTACAAATAGGCCATTGGGCCATTGGGCAATTAGGCAAATAGGTAAACTGGCCTGTAATTATATGTAACGGTATTTCTGAACCGGCCTGACCCACCCAATCTCACATTGGCCCCTGTGGTCTAACCGGCTCCCATTACAGTGTGGTAGTGTCTGGTGGTGCACCTGTTGGCAACAGGACTCCTGAGTCTCCCGCATGATGGTGTGTGGGGAGGACCCATCCAGACAGGCAGCTGAGGTAGTGTGCTGAGTCTCATCTAGTTCCAGTGCAGCGCCTCCACCTCATCAGGGTCCCTGCGTCCGCATGGGGATGATCCTGTTGAGGAACTCCTTCGTGGTGCTCCTCTCTGTACATTCACTCCACACATGTACACGAGAGATTTGTGATTGAGAACATCTTTATTGATTGATGTGGACTAGCTGCCCCTCGCAGTAGATATCTAGCCACTCATGTCCAGTCAGTGCCTCCCTTTAAAAGGTGTATCTCTCCTTAGATAGGGATTCCCTATCCCCGCAGGGATCACTGCCCTGTGCCAGGTCCCTGGACACAGTCTCCTCTTCAGTTACTATAACATAACTAGAACTATCAGTAACTCAGGCTAGTACTAGAACTTGAACTCCTGCCAGAACTCCTCCTCCTCTTAGCAGAACTGGACGCAGATCTAACTTTAGACTCAGTGCTGTGCCTTATGTACACTCTGGAAGCTGACACACCTCTGACATCACTAACCATGGAGTCAGAGCATGTGACTACTCCCATCCATACACAGGGCACTCCACCAGGGTGTGAGGGCAAACCTCCATAATTACTGCTGGCATGCCCACAACTTACCAGGCCTTACTGTCAGCAGGAGAGATGACTGTAGCCATTTTACATGACCGCTACATATAATTTTATGGATTGTTTATTTTTGTGTTTTTTGCCCTTCAGGCTTTTGGAATATTTTTATTGTTGGGAATCTGCTGGTTTTTAGGGTTGGTTCTGGGGGGGGATATTTCCCGGCTGTTTTCAGTCTGGATGATACAGTCCTAGAGGTGCATTTTGTCCTTGAAGACAAGGATGGCATTCATCAAGGATTGGGTAAGTGTAAATAGTTGCCCTTGGGAAGGTGGTTAGTACTCCCCCATCCCCTGTGGGAAGGTAGGGGTTAACCGCTTGTTTACTCTAGCAGTTAGTAAGGTATTGACATGCAGTAGTCACTTAGGTAGCCAAGGGTCATGTAATGTTAGGTTATAATAACCCCTTAGTAGACCTTATTGGTCAGCAGTTGAACCCATGAGTAACTGACCACTTGGGCTACTAATATCATGTGAAATGTCTCATTTTTAATGTTTTATCATGTATTCCACTTGGTTTATCTTATGTACATAGGCAAGATAGGGCTAACTCCAGCATGGGGTAGGTGATAAAAATGGTGGAACTTTTTTGCGTTATCTAACCAGGTACACATATGTATTGGCACTTAATGAATGGCATCAAAATGAATCAATTTGCAATATTTACTGATTTTAGTGTCAGTAACAAGATTTTTTGTGGCCTCGGTAAAAAAAATTGTTATTTTTAGTGGTACCAAGCCGATGTTTTAAAAATAAACACCTTTTTGTTTTAATAATGCATTTTTTGTTTGCCTATTGCAAAGTGCATTGGCCCATTTTATACTGTTCAACAATAGACCCACCCCTCAACCTAGTTAGCATGTAATAAATAATCAACAAGGTGCATTCAAAGAAAGAGAGAATATATACATAAGGTTGATCAAAGAAGATCAACCAAAAAATGTCTTCTACTACTTTTGCACTCATGGAATCCTGTATTGTGGATGTATATTCATAAACAGCTTTTGAGTCACTTGTCCAATTACTTTTGGTCCGTTGAAAAAGAGGGGGCTACATATTAAAGAGATGTAATTCCTAAACCCTTCCTCCAATTTGGATGTGAATACCCTCAAAGTAAAGCTGATAGACTGCACTTTAAGCCCATATTAATTATTCAACTGTAACTTGAACTTATTTTGGTACACAGCCGAAATAAGAAAACTCGTATCACTGTCTAATTATATCCGGACCTAATTGTATATTATCTCTTACTGTGCATGCAATGGCTTGTATATAATGTATACCCTATTCAGTTTTGTAACTATGTATTGTAACCATGTATTATTTGTCATCTTAACTCTATGCCCAGGACATACTTGAAAACGAGAGGTAACTCTCAATGTATTACTTCCTGGTAAAACATTTTTATAAATAAATAAATAAATAATGATTAACATTTATAGTGGTGTGAGAAACATATATTTACAGTGATGAGTAGAAACTACAAACCTTGGTGGTGTGGTAGCTATTTGAATAGGTAAGGAAGTGTATACAAAATATACCACTAACCACCCATAATATGTTAGGATAGGAAACCCTTAGGGGGTTAATGAAGCTGTTTGTAGAGATCACAAGAACATATGTACTACATTTCAATCTGAGCACAAACAACATATATACATTCACATTTTCCCAGGTGACACCTAGTGCAGTTGTTGAAATATATATATATCTCCTTGTGTGAGCTGTCTCTTTCCGTGGTTATCAACCTACATAGGTCTATCTCACTGCACCTAATGTGCGTATAGTACTCACGGTACTTAAAGGTAGGTGCTGTCTGGTTTCACATATAGAGAGTTCTTTCTGTTTTCCCACGAAGAGTTCTCAATCTTCCTCCGGTCACCCACGTCTCCTGGGGACGCTCCGTGCCACGTGACGACGCGGTGACGTCACTCCCTCTCGCGAGAGTTCGTCCGGTGGGCTGTGGGAGCGGGGCCTCAATCCTCTGCGCTGCTAGTCTTCCTGCAGGCAAATAATGGGACAAACGGCCACCGGCACCTCTTGGCTGCTGTCTGCTGCTACTCCTGCTGAATACACTGTGTTCACTGTCTGTAAACCACGCCCTACGCGTTTCTCCGTTAGGCTTCGTCAGGGGATGATTCTGCTCTCTGTCCCTCATCTAGGGTTATATACCCTCCTCCATTATGCAATTGGTTAATTAAAAAAATCAATTAATTAAAGAATTTTTTCCATAATACATTGGCTCTATGGTTTTAATATATATAATGCATAGCTAAACAATTGATTACTTTTAGGTACCATTTATACTACTACCATACTGTGTAGCCTTTGATGATTAAATGATGAATAACCAAGTATAAGCAAGAGCAAATTTAAATATGTAGTCACCCTCTAATTTAATACATAATTGGTATATTGATCAACCTAAACAAAATAGACAAATAATACATATTACATTGTATAATTATGCTTAATATACAGACACATTATATGGGTTCTAAACATTTATACCTCTATCTAATAGTTGCTTAGACACCATTCCATAAAGGATTTGATGAATAATCAATAGTGTGTATAGATTTGTTGTAAAGTGGGGGAATATACTATTTCTAACCTTCGTGTTGCAGAATTTTGTCACGGCTACATGTTACATAGCCGGTTAATGGTTTGGGGGTAGATTATATACTAATCTTTAAAATGTGGGGTATATGCCACTATTAACCAATTACAGACGTGGAGCTATAAACTCCACTGACTCTAGACCAATTATGGTAATGTGTAGTAGGATCTCATCCATGATATTAACCCTTTATTATTATTGTTGGGAATTACATCTCATATTCCCACCAGTGGAACATATTACATATATACAAATCCTTATTACACGTTATGTTGGTTCGACGCACAGCGGATTGGTGCAGACCAGAGAATTTGTTGCTACATATATATTTTAACAATTATATGTGTTTAGATTAACACTTCCTAGTGGCACTGCATGTTTCTTATGATATACATACCCAATAATAGTAAGGGACATTTTATTACAATTGTACAGAAAGGAAAATAGAAAATGGTTAATCAAATATAGACAGTTAGTCAAATATAGACAAACTACCCGTTCTCTCATACGCTAATGCAGAAAAAATGTTATGGAAATAGCCAAATCATATAGCGTACATTCTTAACTCACATGAGAGAACGGGTAGTTTGTCTATATTTGACTATGTATATATACCCCACATTTTAAAGATTAGTATATAATCTACCCCCAAACTATTAACCGGCTATGTAACATGTAGCCGTGACAAAATTCTGCAACACGAAGGTTAGAAATAGTATATTCCCCCACTTTACAACAAATCTATACACACTATTGATTATTCATCAAATCCTTTATGGAATGGTGTCTAAGCAACTATTAGATAGAGGTATAAATGTTTAGAACCCATATAATGTGTCTGTATATTAAGCATAATTATACAATGTAATATGTATTATTTGTCTATTTTGTTTAGGTTGATCAATATACCAATTATGTATTAAATTAGAGGGTGACTACATATTTAAATTTGCTCTTGCTTATACTTGGTTATTCATCATTTAATCATCAAAGGCTACACAGTATGGTAGTAGTATAAATGGTACCTAAAAGTAATCAATTGTTTAGCTATGCATTATATATATTAAAACCATAGAGCCAATGTATTATGGAAAAAATTCTTTAATTAATTGATTTTTTTAATTAACCAATTGCATAATGGAGGAGGGTATATAACCCTAGATGAGGGACAGAGAGCAGAATCAGCCCCTGACGAAGCCTAACGCAGAAACGCGTAGGGCGTGGTTTACAGACAGTGAACACAGTGTATTCAGAAGGAGTAGCAGCAGACAGCAGCCAAGAGGTGCCGGTGGCTGTTTGTCCCATTATTTGCCTGCAGGAAGACTAGCAGCGCAGAGGATTGAGGCCCCGCTCCCACAGCCCACCGGACGAACTCTCGCGAGAGGGAGTGACGTCACCGCGTCGTCACGTGGCACGGAGCGTCCCCAGGAGACGTGGGTGACCGGAGGAAGATTGAGAACTCTTCGTGGGAAAACAGAAAGAACTCTCTATATGTGAAACCGGACAGCACCTACCTTTAAGTACTGTGAGTACTATACGCACATTAGGTGCAGTGAGATAGACCTATGTAGGTTGATAACCACGGAAAGAGACAGCTCACACAAGGAGACTGTGTGGAACAGTAGAGACACTAAGTGTGTGTGCTATTTACAACCTGGACTCATTTCCTTATTGGTTACAAATCTACAGACAAAGGACCGTTGAAGAAATCTGCATAGTGTTACTACCCTTTTCCAATGAGTGTGAGATGCTCAGAATTCTCAAAAGTTTTATGATATCTCACAGAATGTGAGTCTTTTACTTATAGTCATTTTTTATTAATAATTTTAATAAACTGTGTTACGCTATTTGTGTTCTATCTCTCTTCCTGCATGGGTATCTTTGCTCGAGATTGCAATTGCTGTGGATGACCAGCTGTTCCAGACTCATCATTTAATTGTTCCAGATCCCAGAGTGGATACAAGGCTTGATATTATCCTATACGCTGTGAGTGCATATTATACCTTCTGGCGGTTTATTTGTTAGAACATACTACCCTATGTTTGTTTTTTCTTGTCTCCATTTGCGCCTAGGTCATTCTCTTTGGATATATATATATCACCTTGACAAAGGTCCCATTCGTGGACCGAAACATTGGTTTTGTGTTTATTTTTTCAATACACTTGTTTGTGCAATTCTGGAGTGCTGCCTGCTGATTTCGTTTCCAAACGGTATCATATTGCTTATATATATATATATCCAATTGCAAGTAGAAAAAATCGGTGCTTGTCCCATAAAGCAATAATAAACCATACGATACCGTTTGAAGCACGAGATCAGGAGACAGCACTCTGGTAAGGGTTACCAAGGTGGTGCCACCTTGAGAAAGGTCCCACTGGGGGACTGAAATGTCAATTTATGTGTCTTTTTCAATACAAAAACTTGTGATCAAACTTACCAGAGTGCTGTCTCCTGATCTCGTGCTTCAAACGGTATCATATGGTTTATATATATATATATATATATATATATATATATATATATATATATATATATATATATGATAATGAAGAACAATACGCACTCCGTCTGGTAAATCAATGAAGTGGGTGCAAATCCTATATGGTACAAATAGGCAATACGATACCGTTTGAAGACGAATCTCAGAGGCAGCACTCCAGGTAAGTAGTCAAAAGAATATTGTATTAACAAGACATCTTTCCAACGTTTCAGTCCTCGTGTGGGACCTTTCTCAAGGTGATGTGATTACAGAGTGAATTTGAACACATATAAATACCCTCAAAACCCATGACACACAGGTGCACCACATAGAAATAATTAAACAATACATGGCATACATAATGAGAGACTCTGTAATACCTGTTGATGTATCCAGCATTGCCTGAAACACAGGGATCTGCCCGTGTGTTGAAACGCACTAACTACGCTTGCGCGGGTTAAAGGTAAGAAGCAGAAGCCTACGGCGCGTGTGCTCTATCAAGAGAGGGCGCCCGCAGTCTATGGAACGCATAGACAGCCGTGGGAGGGGAAACTGCGCATGCGCGAGCCTCTGCTATGCAAAAATAAATAAATAACGAGCGCGGCTATCGGGAGACAGATCCAACTAAGTGAGAGTGTGCCTGCGCATGTGTGGCGCTGCTGAGAAGCGCTGTATAGATGAGGCAACATAAATGGGAACAGGCAAACTGAAAAAACGGGCAAAGTTGTAATATGAGCGTCTAACAGGCTGTACCAAAAAAAACCTGACAATGTACCTGTTAATGTTGGAATGAGTATCACAGGTGTATTATAAAACACCTATTGCTGGCTACCATATCTAAAGCGCAAGCCAGATAAGAGTCATGACGAGAAACATATGTATGAAAACAATGTGGCACTTCAATAAAACACCAACAGTGGTAGTGCAAAACAGTGAACAACATACTAATAAAATGTGAACATAAATAACAATATAGAAAAGAAACACACAGCGCAAATCTAAACAGGATGTTTAAGTGGAAGATATTATTCACACCACTTGTAGAGCCAATATTTTTAAGTGAGGTACATACCCTGGTGTACACCTATCCCTACAAACTGCAGCCAATTTAGGTCTGCGGCTCCACAATCGCCGCCTTGAAGATCTGTAGAAGAGTGACCTAAGCGCAAATAAGACAGGGAAGAGAAGAAACACAAAGAGGGATCATAGGGCAGTATATCTAACAATAAGCATACATTGAGATGGTAAGGGATGCGCTTACATAGGTAGGATAAGTTTGAGCCTGTAATCCTCTATGGGACTCACAAACACAGCTATTTCTGCTTTTCTCCTTAACTGCTGGATCTCAGGATTTCTTCTCCACGGGAACTCAGCTGCAGCTACAGCATACTGTACACTTCTTGTCTCTGGCATTCACGTGTCTCTATGGATGAATCTCACAAGAGGGGGGGGGAGAAGATGGGGAGGAAATAATGGAAGGGAACAGTATATGTGTAAAACCTTTTAATCTAAAATAGACTCAGTAAAAATATAGGTCATCAACTCACATTTTGTGAGTGAATAACAAGCAGTAGAGAGTGATTAGCGAGTCTCTCACACTCGTGTGTAGAAGCGCCGATTACCAGTCCTCTCCGCAATCGCGATTGCTTCCGTGTCACGTGGTTGAACGTGGCGTGTGACGCGGTGTGTGACGCGGCTCGGCTCTCGCGAGATTTACTGTCTGCCAATGCAGGGGATCACCGCCGTAGCTCCTCGCGAATGTCTCTCCACATAGGTACCTCGGCGTGTCTCTCTCTCTGCTGCAAACAAATGCTGGCCCTACGCGTTTCTCCACTTGGGCTTCAACCACATGACACGGAAGCAATCGCGACTGCGGAGAGGACTGGTAATCGGCGCTTCTACACACGAGTGTGAGAGACTCGCTAATCACTCTCTACTGCTTGTTATTCACTCACAAAATGTGAGTTGATGACCTATATTTTTACTGAGTCTATTTTAGATTAAAAGGTTTTACACATATACTGTTCCCTTCCATTATTTCCTCCCCATCCTCCCCCCCCCTCTTGTGAGATTCATCCATAGAGACACGTGAATGCCAGAGACAAGAAGTGTATGCTGTAGCTGCAGCTGAGTTCCCGTGGAGAAGAAATCCTGAGATCCAGCAGTTAAGGAGAAAAGCAGAAATAGCTGTGTTCGTGAGTCCCATAGAGGATTACAGGCTCAAACTTATCCTATCTATGTAAGCGCATCCCTTACCATCTCAATGTATGCTTATTGTTAGATATACTGCCCTATGATCCCTCTTTGTGTTTCTTCTCTTCCCTGTCTTATTTGCGCCTAGGTCACTCTTCTACATAAATAACAATATGGTCTGGCCAAGAGAATAGCTATGATAATTCATAACAGTACTGTAAAACAAGCTATTGCCAAGCTCTATGGGTCAGAGCTATCCACGGTGAAGAATTGCATCTCAATGTGGCTATTTGTTTTAATGGCATAGTGAACACTAGAAAAGAATTAAGTACAAGATATAATTTGGTGTTTAAACACATAATGTAATGATATGGCAGTCCCGCCGCATCATAAAACATGCGCACATGAGTCCATGTGGTGGAGACGTATCATGCTCTCAAGAACTGATCTGCATAAATGTTTTTGTCTGATGAAAGTCACTGTTTCCAGAAGTGACATTGATCCCCTGCTGGTGAGAAAAACCTATATTACAGTGGGAACAACAAAACATCATATAAGGCAAAATGAATGTATAAGAGAACCTTCGGTATATGCTGATTAGACAAGCCGGAGTGGCTTTCCTGTGCTGGAGACAATAAGAATCCTATTAAGAACAGGAAAGTGGTTAATGTGCACATATATAACCGGTATAGTCAATACAGTCATGCCCAGTAGACTCGAATCCTGGGGACGAAAAGTCACCTAATGTAGAAGAGTCACCGCCTGGAAAAGCTGGTTACAGAAAACAGCTCAGTTTAAAGTCCTCGTTTAACCCACAGGGACTTAATGTGTCTAAACTGTAAATGGTTCTTGCTTCTAGTTGAAGTAAAGCTCTGTTCCGGTCTCCTCCTCTGGGAGATGCCTGGACCTGTGCAATTGGCATGCACCGGAGCATAGCAAGGCTGTGCTTCTTTTCCTTGAAGTGACGTGCCACCGGTTGTTGAGTTAAATCTTCTTTGTTGTCTGTGTCCGCTAGAGCCTTTCTAATGGCGGATCGGTGCAGACTCAGTCGTTCTTTCAGCATACGTATAGTCTTGCCTATATAATGAAGCCCGCATGGGCATCTGATGAAGTAGATCACGAATTTTGAGTCACAGTTCATAAAATCATTGATTTTGATACGATTTCCTTGATGCGGGTGTGGGTAGGTTTTTCCAAGCACCATATACTGGCAGTTGACACATTCCTCGCATTTGTACACCCCCACCGGTCTGCTAAGCCAGGACTGTTTCTTGCCATATTTGGAACTTGGATCCGCTTGTGTGAGGAAGTCTCCCAAATTGCGACCTCTCCGATAACAAAAGCGAAGTGGATCCTTGAAAAATTGTCCAATTTGTTTGTCCTTTGCTAAGATATGGGTATGTTGTAAAATGGTTCGTTTGATGTAACTGGATGCTGTAGTGTAGGTGCTCTTGATATTGAAGCGGTTATTGCATGCCTTTTTGTATTGCGGTTTTAACAGAGTAGATCTCTCTAAGTTTTTTGCTTCCTGTAAAGCCAAAATCACCTCCTTACGGTTGTAACCACGTTCTAGAAATGAGTCTTTCATTTCTTCCAAAGCCACTTCTAATCTGGAGGGATCACTTATTATCCTTATGATTCTTAAGAACTGTAAAAAGGGTAAACCTTTCTTCATGGGTGCTGGATGGTGACTGGATGCTAGTAGTAAAGTGTTTTAATCTGTAGCTTTTCTGTAAATCCTTGTGGCTAAATGTTCATTGTCCTTGTAAACGACTGTGTCAAGAAAAGCCACCTCTGTTTTGCTAAAGCTCAATGTGAAGCGTATAGTGGAGGGAAGACTGTTTAACATATCTACAAATGCTAATAATTCAAATTCTGACCCTGGCCAGAGTAAGAACAGGTCATCAATGTAGCGGAAAAGCCTAATGATATTGTGGACTGTCAAAGAAATATTTTTGCTCAAAGGAATCCATGAAGAGATTTGCGTATGAAGGGGCCATATTGGACCCCATTGCGGTACCCATGAGCAGCTCCCGTTGAATGTCCAATAAGTGATACTTAAAAGTGCCAATGCTGGTGGTGGATGGGGTCAAGGCTGTCTTCAGAGGATGAATCACATCCAGAGGATACCTAAAGAAAAAACAGAAAAGAAAGTGCACACCCCATAGCGTATAAAAGTGACATTTAATAGGAGAAGGGGAGAGGAAAGGAAACAAATACTGCTCAACCCCGTTATAACATGATCCGTTACAACGCAAATCCACTTATAACGCGATGCAAACGTGGCTCCCAATTTTTGTATTTATGAATACTTTACAACACGATTATTGGTATCTTAAATACTTTATTGTACAATGCATACAATGTACATTATTTCTAACGCGATCCGCTTATAACGCAATCCGCTTATAACGCAATGTGATTCTTTGGATCCCAAGAACAGCGTTATAAGGGGATTGAGCTGTACACTCACAAGTGTAGGTAAAAAGCAAGTGTCTGGTGATATAATCACCACAAACAGTGAGATCCATCAGCTGTCCCCGTCATGATGTATAGCCCTCAGCATCCTTGGAGATAGCAATCCGCCATACGTCCCCGAACGTGAATGTATCGGGACAATCAGCTGAAGACTTGAAGGACAGGTGAAGGACATTTCACAGCATTGGTGCAGTGAATGGTGCTGTGAAATTAACATCTCTACTGGGACTCCCATACATTCTACTGTGCTGGATTTCAGCCTGTCCTTCAAGTCTTCAGTGGATCTGAATAAAAGATTGTTGTATGACAAACGTTCCTGGCAACCTATTATTCCACAATCTTCGTACCTCATCATCAAGCCGCCTGAATCCAGAACCCTGAGTCAAGGTAACCTATGTGGAGTAGCCATACATAACACAACGATGTAATCTTCCTAGAAGCCGGACAGGGGAGGTTACACAGGTAAGTGTACCTAAAGGTGGTTATTATTTACTATATACTATATACTATATATAGATATAGTAGGTTTAGCCCTACATATCCTGCCGCCAATATAAGTTTAACAACTTGCAATAGTTTCTCAATACAATAGACTTAAGAAATATAAAGTTATTCCTTTCATCATACTACATAAGCCAAATCATCTCCTTTTGGTAAATGTTATCCCTTTAGGTTCAGGGCTTATTAATTATACTATTGTATCAAAATCAGAACATCTGTTAGAAATTTTATATAATTTCCATATTTATTTTTCACTATTCCATTACAGCATTTGTTTAAAGTTATTAGGAACATTGAAAATAGCAACTGGCCTTGATCCAGGGTATCCACCATTAGTATAAATGGAATTTGCACAATAGAATGACTCACTGTTGTGTTCTTTTTTTTTTCAGAAGGAAGCAATACAATGATATTTCTGGGGTCAGTAAGGAACAGTTTAGGATACTGGCTGTCACCGTGGAAAATATTACATCCCAAATGATTACATGTAAAACAAGCTGCAAGCAGCAGATGTTACTTATAATATTAAATACGCAATCCCACTTAAGAACAAAGGGCGTTAGTCATTGAACTGCGATAGTGCTGATCGAGGCACTGTTGCACGTACACTCCTATTCAAGTTAAGTGTGGGCGCCACTAAAATCTCCTGTGTGTGGATAGCTAAAGGTCAAATTCTACTTCTCTAGTCCAAATGTTTTCTTAATGGAAATTGTCCATAACCTCTTTGCTACCAGAAGGGCCATACAATGTAAAGCAGAAGTCTCTCCTAACTAGCTCCCCCCCCCCCACACCCCCATCCTATTTTTTACAGGATTGCAATTGTGGAGTCTTCTGGAGTTATACCGCTCTAGTTACAATTCGGGGACCCTACGGTTGCTGAGATACTTTCTGGTGAAGTCACCAGTATTAATGTACCCCTTTTTTCAAGGGATTTAAAAGGCCGCCTAATAGGAAGCGACCACCAATGATGTTGCAGCTTCCTTTTGGCTGGAAATTTGGCAGTCATACTGTTTCCCCTGCAGGGAATTTTAAACCCAGTAACAGGAGGGCAATACTCAATAACCCCAAGAAAACAAACAAAAGCCCATGACATAGCTTCTACTGTACCTCTTGGGGCCCTGAAGTGCCAGACCTCATCATTTGGTGGCTACATTGTGAGACACTTAAAGGGTTAACTGATACATTTCTGCGTAGAACCAAAATAAAACAAAGATGAGATGTTTTCGAAGGTTACATTTGGGTGGCAGATACCTGTATTTTTTTTTTTTTTTTTTTTAAAGCTAGCCACCTACAATAACTTTGAAAATAAAAACATGTACAAAGGAAGTTTGTAACCTGGGAATCTGACACATGGGAAGTATTTAATTCACACTAGCTGTTTTCATTTGTGAGATCCTCTATGTTGAGCATAATCTTAAATAGGCAAAGTGCTACCCTTGACGCCTCCTTCTACTGATTGGTCCCAATGACAGGGAGGGTCAGGCTAAGAATGGAGGAAGCCCTAGATTGATAGGCACCCCCATTTCCGAGGGAACATTGACTCATTAACGTTTTATACGTTTCTAATGAAACCAAAGCAGCCAAGTTTTTGCTTTAACCATAATAACATTTGTTTAACAAACCGGCTGCTGGATCTTGTGCTGTCCAGTCATGACCTTTTTGCTTGTTTGTAGGGCAGATTATGTTTTTACAGCTCTCGAGATGATGGGAACATAATCTGAACATAAAATGAGGGCTGACTCTTCCACTCATGGCCCTTTGGGTGTGTGGTTACATGGTGATCACATGATAGTAATGCCGAAACATCTGTCACGATCTTGTGACATCAACTTTCCAACACTGACAGGGTTGGGAAAGCAATTGCATTGTTATGTTCGTTGCAAAATGTGTTTGTGATTTCAGTTTAAATTGCCCTTTTCATCCTGATCACTTCAATGTAAAGCAGAGAAGGGGTGAGGGAGGAGAGAGGAGAGATTTGTCCAATCAGCCTCTAGAAAAGGATCAAATGCCATATACGTCATATACTGTAGGCACTGTAAAGGTTAAGCTGCAGGCAAGCATTCTGGGTAGTGACATGTAAGTTAGCAATCAGTGGCATCACTTTTAGCTGATGGCGACAGCTTCATTCACCTCACTGTCATATCATCCAGTTAAGCTATAGACTGCTACAATATTTACAGAAGAAAATGCCTGCTCAGCTTGTTCAATTAATTATGTACTGGAGGGGTGCAATAGGGGAATAATGTGGGAAATATACAAGAAGAGAGGAAATGTTCCCTATATGATGCATTCTAGGACCTCCACAAATATAATAAAATATATTTTAATACTAGTAGGATTAAAGCTCAGAGAAAACAACCATATTGCTAAAAACGAATGGAACAGCGAACTGTAACTAAAGTGGTAAGATACAGGGTACAATGCAAGATATACGTGTTGTAGAAAGAACGTTGAGTTATAATGTGAAGGTGCTATAAGTGGATCCTGATGGAATGAAGTGATAAATACTTTAAGCTCAAGCAAACTATGTGGGTAAGTGTAAACCCCCAAACTATGAGACGGTGAAACAAAAAACAAAAAAACAAAAGTGTAAATCAAATCAAACGCTTTGCTAATGCTCCTATGCTACTCTGAGGAGTATAAGTGGAATAAAAACAATACCTATCCTGGAACCAGGGTCACGTGTGGTGTATGAATGGCTCCAGTTAGCTTAACTCATGCCTTCCCTCTTCCAAGCACAACAAGTCATTTTTGTCTTTCATAGTTTTATTGCAAAAGTCAAAGAAACAAAGGGTTCTTGTAGGTGGAGTAGGGTGGTAGAGAGTGCTTCTCTAAAGGTGCTGTGTATCAAGGGTAATGGCGTGTGGTAAAAATGTGCCTTGCTAGGGCTAATAGCATGAAAGGTACTCACTCTGGGTCCTAGAATTGAAAAGGAAGTGAGGGGAGAAGTGCCACACAGGAAAGTAAAGGGACTAAACTATGTTGACAGCAGAGACAGGGGGGCAGGAATGAACCAGTCTTCCAGCTATGAAGAATGGAGGGTTGCCAAGGCAACAGGCTAGGGATGAGAAAGGGACATATGAAATAATGTTACCTTCACACATGCAGCTAGCTACTGAGACAGGAAATTACAGGCAACTGAACTAGGGAGACAGCAATAGTCTGTGAGCTGCAAAGGGAGACAGAAAAATGTGAAATCCTGTTCCAGGACAATACCTCTGCACTGACCTGTAGTGAATAGGTGTATCTATATACTGTCTGAGACTAGTGGCTACCCCTTAGGGTCCACATAAAGATTATAATAATCTAAGAATCTGGTGAATGTATTATCTAAGTCCTGCTGTCAGTATCCCAAACACTGTGTTCAGTGGTTACAGACAGTGCTGAGACCTGCATCTCAGTCGCACTCATGACGTCATCTAATTCGGCGCCATTGCTACACAACACGCATTTCGTTCTGCTGAACTTCTTCAGGGGTTTAAACAATGAAGCTATAGGCTTCATTGTAAAATAATTAATTAATTTTCTATTTCTGGCAAGCTATGTCGATAAAAACGAATTCCTAACTTCTCCATGATGAGTGTAATTTTGAAATTGCTCTTATATTCTCAAAGCACGCATATTCTTATATATTCTTATATTCTCCTTGCATGCATTACTCACTAACCCTTAACAAATGAATGTGTACGTATACTTTTTCCTGATATACAGCTAGTCATTATATTTTTCATAATTTTATGCCTTCATTGCCAGAGGGGTCAGGCTCCAATTATGTATTCCGGCTCTGAGTCCCAATCTTCCCTCTGCCATGGGACACAAAGCCTTCCCCCCAATGTAAAATGGGGGGGGGGGGTAAAGATAAGAGAGAGATACACAGGGGGGGATGAGTGACAGAGGAGTTGGGATAGAGAGAGGAGGGGGATTGAGTCAGAGAAGGTGGGGATGGGGGGCTTTAGTGAGGAGGGGGATTGAATGAGGAGGGAGGGGTGTGTAAGGAGGGAGGGGACAGGGATGAGAGAGGAGGGTGGAGTGAGAGGAGGGGTTGGGGTGAGAGAGGAGGGGTAGAAAGTAAGAGGGGGGATTGAGCGAGAGAGAGAGAGATGGGGTGAGGGAGAGAGGGAATTGAGTAAGACTGGGTAGAGAAAGAGGGGGAGAGAGGGACAGAGAAAGGGGGAGACAGAGGTGAGAGAGAGAGAGAGAGAGAGAGAGAGAGAGAGAGAGAGAGAGAGAGAGAGAGAGAGAGAAAACAGGGGAGAGTAAAAGAGAGAGACTATTAGGAAATACAATGGCTTCTATGGAGATATGAGGGTGGTACTACTCCTCTACGGGGATTTTAAAACATTGTTTTTATTAGAATAAATTCACATTGTCACGTATATTGATGTAATAACATTTTATTATTTTTGCTTTTATTAAGACCCTGATATCTCCATAGAAGCCATTGTATTTCCTAATACTTATCTTATCAGCCCTATACTATCATAGAGTGCATGCATTTGGAGGGTCTTTTTCTTGATCCCTTTGGGACCAATTTGTGAAACCATACAAATTTTTCCTCTACTGCACCTTGATTTATTATTACTTACGTAATAGGAGAGCAGAATAGGATACATATGTTTTTGTAAAAGAGAGAGAGGAAGGAAAAGTGAGAGAGAGAGAGAGAGAGAGAGAGAGAGAGAGAGAGAGAGAGAGAGAGAGAGAGAGAGAGAGAGAGAGAGAGAGAGAGAAGACAGAGAGAGAGAAGACAGAGAGAGAGAAGACAGAGAGAGAGAAGACAGAGAGAGAGAAGAGAGAGAGGAGAGAGTTGGGAAACAGAAATGGGTGAGAGAGGGGGAAGAGTTAGAAATGGAGACTGAAAATGGGGAGAGTGAGAGCAGGGGAGAGTGTGAGAGAGGGGAGGACATTGAGTACAGGGGACATAGAAGGGGGGACAGTGAGTAGGGGAGCGAGTGTGAGTGAGAAGAGAGAAATAGAGGGAGAGAGAGAGGGGGAGTTAGAGAGTGAGGAGGTGTATGTGAAAGAAAGAGGTGTGGGGCTTGTGTGAAACAAAGAGAGGGGGATCGCAGTGCAGACAACTCTAGTTCTGGGCCCTGGGAAAGCTGTCGGCAGCCCTGACTATAGGAGACGTCACTAACAGCACCTATTAACTAAGACAACGAGCTTACACTTGCAGTAGCCCGCACAAGCTGCAAGCCCTCATAAAATGATGCAATTCAGAATACTAAATTATACAATGTCTTGCAAACCTAAAATGAATAAACTTATGTCAATTTCAAGTGTTCCACAGATCGCCCCCTCAGACAGTAGGGGATTAAAATAGGAATCAGTTCTATATCCTTTGCTACAGTCCTTATTCATTTTAAAATACACATGTTGGCGATGCAACATTTTAATATGACTTTTTATGCATTTTACAGTGACTCATCTTTTTTTTCTTTTTAATTTGCAATTTTAAGAGATTCTTGCTGGCATCAGAAAAATAGCTGACATTTACTCTCATAATAATGATATGTATGGGGTGTATGCTCAGTAACTAGACGCATACAGTACCTTCAGAGGGCAAAGGGGCTTCATGAAAGGAGTAGTCTCATGCCTTCTTTTAAAGAAGATAGACATTTTCCTGGGTTTAAAAATGCACTATCTTGGAAATATTTAATCTAAATGTATGTTGAATGTATAGAAGTGAGAGATTGTTCTAACAAACATCCCTTTTTCGTAGAAACAAATGTGCAGATATGAGTTTGCAAATAAAAACATAGTGGTAACCCGAGTGTTAAACTATAAAAAAATAAGGGTCCTGTGTACCCCCAAGTAATTAAATGATGCCAGACCAAAAAAACATTCAGGAGTAGAAGAACCACAAGCTTATTGTAATGTAATTTTAGATACAGTTGGAGACTTGAAAATGTATATATTCCATTTGACAAGCATTTATCATCTCTATACCATATGTACATATTTACATTGTCTTAACAACATTACACTTAGCTGCCTAAGCAACTAGTATGAATGTAGCAGGAACAGAGATTCTACGAGACACATCCTGATCCTTCGCGGGCTGCATTTGGCCTGCTGGACACCAATTGAAGAACCCTGCCCATGTATCATAACACTTCGACCACTGCATAGCTGATGATTTCTAAGAGGAATTGGGAGGAAGAAGAAAAATGATTGCTGAAAATGTGAAGGGGTTTGCTTTCTGTACTCCTCCTGGTAATTTGGGACTGTTGCAACTTTCATAATTCTAATTCTTGGAATATATTTTTGCTTAGGTGATGGCATCAGTGTATTAAAAGTACAACAGGTAGTATTATACTGTATGTGTTAATGTAGACATCTGTAAAATGGGAGTCATTTTCCAGCCTTTAATTTGATGTTAAAAATAAATTTTTAACACGGGTCAATGAATGGCGGTGTATTGCATTGATTCTGGCTGCATTACCCAGACATGCATTACCTTGCAATGTGGTGAGTGGTTATAGGAGAAGTTAGGGGATAGCTATTACAGATTAAGACCAAGCGGGGACCTACAGAAAGCCTCACAAAATAACAACACAACACCTACTAACACTAAAATGAAGAAGACTTGAGGGACGCAAATACAGTTCTAATAAAGTGCTAATATCATAGTAACTGCATAATAGAAGGGATGTACCCTATTAGAACTGTATTTGAGTCCCTCATGTCTTCTTTATTTTAGTGTTAGTAGGTGTGTTATTTTGTGAGGCTTTCTTTAGGTCCCCGCTTGGTCTTAATTTGTCTTTTTATTTATTTCTCTGTTTAATTTATTCTTTAATAAACTTTTTTGTATTGTTTTGATATATCAGAGTGCTTGACGTGGGTTTTCTTTCTCCCTGTGTTCTATATACTTTTCCCATAGCACCGCGACCAGCATTATATTAGCTATATCTCGTGGTTTTTGATAATTATGACTTGTTAGTGATTTTTTCAAGCGGTTATTTGTGTGCCTTTATCTTATTTTGTGACCTAGTGTCACTCTTTTTTTTTTTTTTTTAACTTGTATTTTTTTATTTTTGTGAAAATACAGCATATATACATTTTATTTCCAGTACTGTGACATGCATTATTCATATCTCTTATGTATAACAGCTGAGCGCAAACATTGTCATCAAAACATAGTTATAAGTATTGACATAATCTTAAATAATAAATAATCATAAAGTAAAGTTAGGTGGGGGGGGGGAGAGGAAGAGGGTGGGAGGGGGAGGGAGGACGGGATGCCGCGACTCTGCTCATCGCCTCCGAGACCGATGTCTAGTTTAATTTGTTGCTGCTGGGTGGGCTACTCCATCACCGGAGAACGCATCTAGCTACTATTAAAGCAAAACGGTGGAACTCTCCACCCCAGGGATGTCTGTCTGGGCCAGCCAAGGCGTCCAGACTTTTAGGAAATTTTCGCCAGTGTCATTGACTAAACTTGTCAATTTTTCCATCTGGCATATGAACCAAATTTTGTTCCGAATTTTGGGGATAACAGGAATTTCACTTTGTTTCCATAATGCTGCGATCTCGCACCGCACGGCTGTAGCAAAATGAGCTATTAGTTTAAGAGTTGCCTTTGAGAAGCCCTGTCGTGCTCTTCCCAAAAGGAAGAGCCCGGGGTCAAATGGGATGTCGAGGCCTAAAAGCCTCTGAAGCCAATTGATGATTTTTTTCCATAGTGGACTCAGCCGGGGGCAGGACCACAGCATATGTAACAGATCAGCGGGTTCTCCACACTGTCTAGGACAGAGCGGAGAACTACCGTGTACAAATTTGGATAGTCTAAGCGGGGTGAGGTACCACCTCATTAGGACCTTATATGCGTTCTCCTTTAATGTTGTGCAAATCGAGCTCTTAGCAGCTGTTGTTGCTATTTGTGTCCACTCGTCTAAATCTAGGGTCTCCCCTAAGTCTGTTTCCCATTTTAGCATGTAGCCTAGTTTGTGGGTGACTTTAATTCCAGAACCGATCACTTCTCTATACATCTGCGATGTGAGTCCCTTCGTATTAGTCTCATTCAGACAGAGCTTTTCGAAAGTTGTCAATGGTGGATATGGGGTTGAGTTGTTGTAAAAGGCTCTGATCTGGAGGTATCTATAGAATTCTGATTGTGGGATATTTTTCTCTTCTCTAATTTGTGCAAATGATATGAGTTTGTTGTGCACCACCAGATCTTGTAATCTCATAATATTATGCTGTTTCCAAATTTGAAAGTTAGCGCTAGGCATACCCGGAGCAAAGTGTGGGTTACCCCATAGGGTTGTCATCAGGGATTTTTTGGACGTAAGTCCGCATCGAAATTTGGTAACATCCCAGATTGCTAATGAGTTGGTCATTGAGGATAGCGGCTGAAGTATAGCGGATTTTCTTGCTATTTTTGGAGTCCATAATAGGTTGCTTAGTTCCAATGGGGAACAGGCTTTGCTTTCCAATGCGACCCATCGCTTCAAATCAGGGTTTGTTTGCCATTGGGAGAGTTGACATAATTGGGCCGCTCGATAGTATGAAATTAAGCAAGGTACTGCTAAGCCCCCTTCTGTTGGGTGTTTCATTAGGATCTGACTATTTATTCTAGGTTTTTTGCCTCCCCAAATAAATGTAAAAATGGCGGATTGTAGATCTCTAATTTCCTTCAAATTTAACGGTACTGGGAGGGTTTGGAATAAGTATAAGATGCGTGGGAGAACATTAATTTTTATGCTATATATTTTTCCTATCCAAGAGATATTGAATTTCGCCCACCTTCTTATATCCTCCTTCAGTGCTTTAATTAATTTGGGATAGTTTGCTTTATAAATTGATTTATATTCACTTGTAATAAATACCCCTAAGTATTTAATTGCCTTAGGTTGCCAGCGAAAGTTGAAGTTTAAAGAGATCAGTTTTTCTTCTGGTTTTGGAATGGTAACGTTCAGGGCTTCTGACTTTGACTGGTTTATTTTAAATCCTGAAATTTTGTTGAACTTATCTAATAGGCTGAAGAGGTTAGGGAGGGAGGTGAGTGGTTTAGACAAGACCATTAGCACATCGTCAGCATAGAGGGCTATTTTGTGGGATTGATTATCTAATTTGAGACCGGAAATATCCGGATTCTCTCTCACATGTGCCGCTAACGGTTCCATGCACATGGCAAAGAGTAAGGGCGAGAGGGGGCAACCCTGTCTCGTGCCACTCTTGATCTTAAATATGTCCGAGGGGTAGCCTTGGTGCATCACTTTGGCTGTCGGACCAGTGTACAGCGCCATAATAGCTGATATTAATTTATTCTCGAAACCAAATGCTCCAAGTGTAGCTTTTAAGTATGCCCAGTCGATCCTATCAAAGGCCTTTTCTGCATCTAGACTTAACACCATAATTTTTACTTTTTGCGATTTGGCTACTTCTAGCAGATCAACGATTCGACGGATATTATCTCCCGCTTGTCTATCTTTAATGAATCCGACTTGATCTGGGTGTATTAGTCTAGGTAGGATCTGACTTAATCTATTGGCAATCAATTTAGCATAGATTTTAATGTCCGTGTTGATAAGCGAGATAGGTCTATAACTTTTACAATCTAATGGGTCTTTGCCAGATTTATGAATTACGGAGATTGACGCTTGGAGCATGTTTTCGGGGAAGGGTTGTCCTGCCAAAACCGCGTTGAACATTTTGAGCAGGTATGGGGCCAAAATTTTGCTGAATTTTTTATAATAGAGGCCCGAGAAGCCATCTGGACCCGGGGCCTTCGAGGTCTTAAGGTTGTCTATAACTAGATCTAGCTCTTCTATGGTAAAGTCGAGACTCAGTCACCCTCTCTCCTCAACCGTCAGCTTTGGTAGTTTTGAACTCGAGAGAAATGACTCACGAGATCGTTCGGTATTTTGGTTATGTACTATTTTATCCCCATTATATAGTTTCTCATAGAATGACTTGAATTCTTCAACAATTACAGATGATTGCCAGAGATAGAGCCCGAGGATCTTTTAATGGCTTGTATACTATAATTAGGGGGTCTGTCTCTCATTTTGTTGGCGAGCATAGTATCTGGCTTATTTGCTTTATCGAAAAATTTCCTCTTTGACCAATTCAGGGACATATCAGCCTGGGATGTTAATAGAAGATTTATTTCTATTTTGGCATCTCTTATTGGTTTGAGTAGGTTGGGGTTATTGGATTGTTTATGTTTGTCTTCTAGGGTTTTCAATTTAGGTTGTAGTAAATTTAACTTGTATTCACGTTCTCTCTTTTTTCTAGACGCTATACTAATAAGTGTGCCCCTGAGCGTGGCTTTATGAGCCTCCCATAGGGATAGATAGGAGTCTACTGAACCATCGTTCAGTTGGAAAAATTGCTCTATTTCGTTGGCCACTAATTGAGCGGTGACAGGGTTCTTTAATAGGGCTTCATTAAGTTTCCAGTTTGCTCTAGGTCTGTCCAGAATTAGCTGGGTGCACCGTAGCTCTATAGGCGCATGATCTGACCATGAAATATCATGGATCCCTGTATGGGAGATCTGCGGGACCAGTCTGCTAGAGATAAAGAAGTAATCGATTCTGCTATAAATTGAATGCGGGTGGGAGAAGAAGGTATAATCCCTGTCGTGGGGGTGTTGTTCCCGCCATATGTCTAGCAGTTGGTTTTTTGCTAGACCCCTACGTAGGGCCTTTGGGATAGCCTTTGGGTAACGCTGAGTTTGATGTGACCTATCGAGCTTGGGATTTAGAGCTAGGTTAAAGTCTCCTGCTACAATTATGGGACCCTTGGCAGTTGTATGTAGTTTGTTGAAAAAGGTCGTGAAGAATTGTGGCTCTTGGATATTGGGGGCATACAGTGTTGCCAATGTTAGTGGTTGATTATTTAGGGTGCCTATTAGGATTAGGTATCTGCCTTCCTTATCTTTGAGGGTTTTCTCTAGATGGAAAGGGCATTTATTGTGAAAGATGATGGCTACTCCTCGTTTTTTTGTAGTAGACGAGGAGGTATAGAATTGTCGGAAGTGTTTGTCCAGGTATTTTGGAGTGTTCTTAGAGCTAAAGTGTGTTTCCTGGATTAGGATAATGTCCGCCTGCTTTCTTTGATAGTCAGTACAAGCTACCTTTCTCTTGTTTGGGCTATTGAGGCCTTTTACATTGTGAGATAATATAGTCAGCCCCATGGTAAGATGTATTGGAGGGCTAGTGTAAGTGGGATCTGTGTGTTATACAGAGTGGTGGGGTGTGGTACCTGTACATCCAGTGTCTTTGGAGCGAGTGTGTTGCAGAGGCGGTCATTGATTTCGGACAGATGTCGCGGCATTCCGGTGGGGAGGGGAGGGGGAGGAAAGGAGACAAAAAACATTAGTAACATAAACAACAGTGGAGAACCAATAAGGGTCAAAGACTCTTGTGGATCTCTTGCCTTTGGGAGGGCAAATTGCCAGCAATTATCTGCACAGCCTGTGCAGTTGCCCCTGGAGTTTGGGGCATGCTCCTCCCAGAGGACTTTGTGGCTTGTCCTATAATAAGCTAGGACATGCCATGTCGGCTTCATGACGATAGCCAGGGAAGGGAGAAGACTCCCCCTCGACTTTTGTGGATGAAAATACAACTAGCGTGAACTTTGCATAACAACAATTTTTTTTTTTTTTTTTTCCATTATTTTAATTTTATTTTTTATATGGGGATAAGGTAACCCAGAGACCAGCCAGGCGGACGCTACGGTGGATGTCTGCATTAAGGGGACAGCTACCTGTCAGGAGAGTAGTTCCTCATAGGGAGGGATTTATACTAGGGGGGTCTCAGCTGTGGGATCAGTGCTCTTACGATGCTAAGAAGGGCATTGATAATGTGGAGATCACTAGTTAGCACCTCTAGCTCACAGTCCCTCCCTTGCTTGTCTTCCCCAGGTATCGCACAATATATATATAATACAGGCGGCAGGGGGGGGGGGAGGGGGCGACCCATGACTCTCTTTCTATATAGTGGTGGTCATACCCCGTGTCCCGTCGCCCCCACCCCACCCAACCCCCTCCGATAAACACTGACCCACCCCCCCATCACATTGGGTGTTCTGTGCCACTATGCCCATGGGTGTGCACATTCCCCCCAGGACTAACGGGAAGTCCTTTGTGATGACGCCTCCATGACGCCGCAGGATCAGCTGTCCACACCGAGGGGTGAGTTGGGCGTGGGTATGGGGGGAGAAGCGGCCGCCAGATGCGTCAACCGCATATATCGGGACTCTTTAGTGTGCCCCCTGTAGGGAGTGGGGGGCGCCCCCGTCATCTGTGTCTCCCTCCTCTGCAGTGCTGCATGGACCCTTCAAGATGGCTGCTGGCCGCCTCCGAGTGCAGAGCGCTTCCGCGGGGGTAGCAAGATGGCCGCCGTCTCAAACCAAACTTTTGAAGGTCCCAACTTTATGGACAACGTGGATGGACAAACGAGCAGTCCAGTGGTCGTGCCGCTTTAAGGCTCAACTGTTTGTTGCCGGACCTCAGTTAAGGGCCATATCCCGTGACTTGCTGCGTTGGCGAGTCACTCGGTTCCAGCCCGGCTCCGGGGAGGCTGTTTCTGCGACTTGCAGGTGCGTAATTTGTTCCTTGAGGCCCAGCTTCACTAGAAAGCGGTCTTGGTCTTCAGGGGAGCGTAGTATGTGTGCGGCTCCATTCTTTAGGACCTGGAGACCGAAGGGGAATACCCACCGGTACCTGATCCCCTTGTCTCGGAGGAGTCTGGTGACCGGGCCAATGGCTTTGCGCTTAAGCAGGGTAGTCGGTGAGAGGTCCTGGAAAATCAGGAGTTTGATCCCCTCAAACTCCACGGATCCCTTTGCGCGTGCGATTTGGCAGACTGCTTCTTTAATTCTAAAAAAGTGTAGCCTTGCGATGATGTCTCTCGGGGGATCGTTTGGCTGGGGCTTGGACCTGAGGGCCCTGTGACATCTGTCAAGATGGAGATCCGCTTCAGGCCTGTCAGGGAACAGGCTTGTCAGCCATTTTGTGAGGAACTCCTCCGGATCAGCGATCTCCTCAGGGACTCCTCTCACCCTGATGTTGTTGCGCCGATCGCGGTTTTCGGCATCTTCTTGTTTAAGCGCAAGTTCATTTATTTGTGCCTGCAAGTTTGTGGTCACTTTTTCAGTTTTGCGGACCGCTTTGATCGTTGAATCTAGCCGCGTCTCTACTTCGTCGGTTCTGGCGCCAATTCCGGCAATGTCTCTGCGAAGATCAGAGAGTTCAGAGTGTAAGTGAGATTTTAGTTCATCACAGAACTCTCTCATGATCCTGCGTGTCATAGCTTCCGTGGACCGGGGTTCTGATTGTTCCATAGGCGGATCATCCTCAGAATCAGAAGTGACATGCGGTGGTGAGGGTCCCATTCTGTGGGTGCGGGCCGGATCAGTTTTATTAAAGTAGGTAGTGAGAACTGCCTTGGTTTTGCCCGATTTTGTTTTGGCTTGCATCTCTGTATGCTCCTATCGTGATTTAATCCCGTTTTGTGGCGTTCACGCTAGTTTTAGTGCACTTTAAATGCTTCTAATCTGGCGAGGGGGAAGGAGCTCTTCACTCACGCATCCATTCCCTTAGCCTTCGCGCATGCGCCTCCAGTGTCACTCTTTTTATGCAAAAAGGAGTGCTACTGAGCATAGTATGTATGCAACAAAATGTATACAACAAAAGACAGGGTGCCTAATGCTACATCCAAGTGACAAAACATATATGGTAATAAGTATAACGTTAAATACTTCAATACTAATATTTTTTTGGTGTAGCCTGGTTCCCCCCTTTCTGAAAGATGTACTGCTAGCTACTGATGTCTGTGGTGCAGTCATACCTGTGTGGGTCAAGGAGAGCTGAGTGCCCGTGGTGTTGTGGGGTAACAGGACAGGCTTTTGGAGATCTTTAGGTTCCACTCAGGTTGTCAGCGCCTCCAAATCTAGCGGGCTCCAGGATTCACAGAGACAGTCCCCACCAGGGCAGTCTTCTTCCATACCCCTACCCAATAGACTGTAGACTCAGGCAGGAGTATATAAAAAGGGATACTTTATTTAGCAGCCACTGTTGGTGTCATGCAGTGGATATAGATAAATTGAGATGGGTCCAAGACCTCTGGATGATGCTTGGCCCTCTGATAATATTGAGGCCATGTTCTCAGTTCTGATCTCTCTCTCACAGTCAGCCCAAGAGGGCCTGACTGGCATGTCTCACCCCAGCTGGGAGGAAACTGCACACACCTCCTCTCCCTAGAATGGGTGGAAGAGAGCTCTCTATAATTTAGCACTTCCTCTCTGAGAAACCAGAAGGGGGCGCCAGAACACACCGCTGATGTTGCTAGCGGTGGTTCCGCTGATGCCAGCAACGCCATGTTGCCGAAATCATTGTCCAGAGACCGTCTCGCGAGATTGCTCGGCAGGTCCAAGTTCGGTGGTGGCGATAACTTCACATCAGGCAGCGCCGGAAGTACATCACCACATGGCACACCAAGCAAGGCCCCGTCTGGCTCCTCGTCCAGATAGGCCGCCACTGGATCCTGCTGAAAGTAAGAGGTAGGAACCTCACCCATCCAAAGGTAGGGGACGTCTTCTGACTCCGCATGTCCTCCAGGCAGATCTTTCACAGCACCATGATCTTCCGCTGGGGTGGGGCTTCTCCAGGGCTCCGGCAGCCCCAAGGTCTTCTGGATGGACGACTCGGAGCTGGAACGTTGTCGCCGGGCACTATGTGAGGAATTAGCTCTGCTCTCAGACAACTATGGTGGCTGTGAGTGCCCAAAACATATCAGACGCGTTTCGGCAATGATGTCCACATCACTGAGGAAGGCATTGCCGAAACGCGTCTGATGTGTTTTGGGCACTCACAGCCACCATAGCTGTCTGAGAGCAGAGCTTATTTCTCACATAGTCCTCACGCAGCTGTTGGAGCCTGGTCACGTGCGCTCGTGCACTCTGGAGCAGGAGAGGAGAAGCAGCCTGCTGGAAGCAGAGAGGCTGGTGAAACCCCCCCTGCAAGGAAATCAACAGAGGACAAGTGAAGGAAGATCTGCCTAACAAAGACAACAGGAGCTGGCAAGCTATGCACCAATGCACTGCTGTATAGCATGATTTGGAACAAGTGTGAAGAGACACACCTATCATCTGGATCAAGTTAACTTCTACTACTACTTTCTCCAAAGTGGACTTACTTTGTGGGACATTTTCACTTGGACATTTGTTTATGTAAGTGCACTTGTCACAGAGATTGGATATTTTTTGCACTGTATATAGGATAATTGTGTGTTTTATAGGTTTAAACACATAGTTTATTTATTAATTTATTTATTTATTGCACATTAGGGCACATATTTAACCCACGCGGTGGTATTCCTTTTTCCTTTATATATCGTGTTCTGTATCTGACAGTCCCGTCCTTCTGAATGGGTGGACCCTTGTGATGAAACAGGTGCCCGTATGGATGACAAATGTCCAGATGATACAGTTAAAACAAAGAAATGTATTACTTAAAAAATGAGTGCAACAGAGAACTCACATGTAAAGAATGTAATCAATGCTCCTGTCTGCTCCGTGCTGCGTCTCGCTAAGGCTCCTCTGCTCACCGCGTCCGGTGTGCAGGGCTGGAGTGTCGTACTGATGGAGCGCTACGGTGGCCGGCAGGAATCAAAAGAGTACACGTTATGTAATACATTTCTTTGTTTTAACTGTATCATCTGGACATTTGTCATCCATACGGGCACCTATTTCATCACGAGGGTCCACCCATTCAGAAGGACGGGACTGTCAGGCACAGTACAAGATACCTTTATTGGGCAACAGACTCACACATGGCCGTTTGAGTTCATATTTCTGGCATTTGCATAGTTTCCATAGACTCTCTGGTATCGGAGAATAGGTGACACGGTGCTATGGGGCATGAAGTGTTAAGTGTTTTGTGATGTATGAGTTGCATTAACCCCTGCACATCTTCTTCTGGAGATGGGGCGGACACCTCAACCGGGCCGCAATGTCGGGGCACCATAACCTTCCCTGGTGGCACAGGGCTTGCCCATCCCCGTGCCGCCAGGGGAGGAGCACCCAACACCCCCGGGATAGTCGACTCACCCTCCCGGTCGTCGGGCACAGTTGATGCCGGTTCTGGTTCTGGACCCATCAGGCATCTCGTTGCGGGAGCGTAGTTTAGGGCACACGGGCCCACAAGTGGCCCCGCGGCGTACAATTCAGGGTAGACCAGACCATAGAGCAGGAGGGCCTGGCTGTCAGCGGAGGCAGATACGGTTGGCACCGGACAACGAGGGTATCCGGGGCATGATTGTTAGGGCACATGGGCCCACGATATCTGTGGCTGTAGAAATTGTAGGGGTCTCACTGGTTGGTGTTGAGGCCCGGTCGATAGACATAAACAGGTCTGCTGACAAAGGGCTGGCAGGGAGAAGGTCCCGCAGTGCTGGCACCGCGCACTGAGGCTGGCATTGCCTCCAGGGAGCCGACAGTGTGAGCAGATGCATCGCAGATCTGTATGGCCATTCACTCGGACCACCAAATAATCGCCAGGGAGATGGTAGTTGGCAATCTCTAGGTCATCCATATTTTAACTGGTAGCAATAATTGAGGTAGTATACAGAGAATTGTATAGTTGCTCCTCTCTCTTGCTCAGCTCCGTGGAACTGAGGTGGGTGCAGCAAGTTGTTGGTTCCCCCCAGATCAAGGGCAAGTTCCGATTGGCTGGTTAGGTTTTGCCCTTCCCCTGAGTGGAATTTGGGGCAGGACGGTGCTGAGTAGAGTGTGACATGGCTCTTGCTGACCCAGTCACTGTGAGGGGCGGTTCTAGGACTTGGCACCGAAAGCTTACAACTGATTTTTGCAAAGAGAATGCATTTATGCAACAAGCCCATGCGGTCCCGATTTTCTGGCGGGAGCGCCGTTTTGGAAGTACAGTCCATGCAATAGACTCCATTATAGAGAACATAGCACAGTCCACAGAGATTAAGGTAAAGGGTCCCTGGTGATGCCTCAGGAGCCCATTCCTCACATTTTAGATTGCAGAACAGTCCCTAATAAAGGTGCACAGGGTCCTCCAGCCTACAACTGAAAGGGGCCCGTCCTTGTTAGAGCTAGATGCTGAGTTCACGCACCCTGGATACATTTCCAACAGGGTGCGCCACCATTAGCCCAGTTCGGGTACCCAGAGTCCTTCGTTACACTGAAAGAGTTCTGGCCAAAGATTTTCCTTTTTTGGATTAGCAGCTTGAAGGGGAACGTCCCAACATCTGGTCTGTATTGAAATGAAGGGTACACGCTCCCTGGAAACATACCCTCAGGGTGCGCCCCAACTTGCACAGGTACACAGGGTCCCCAGCTACACTTGTGGTTGTCCTGTTCCCATCTTGAATACGATGAAGGATAACATGCCCTGGTAACATGCCCTCGAGGGGGCGCCCCAACAAAGTTATTTCCTTTGTAAGGGTCTAGGTAACCCCCTCCCTGGATTTCCCATCAGAGAGTGGTCCCCTCCTTCTTTTACATGGATGGGTACCAAGGGTCACTGGGGTAGCATCAGGGGCCCGGCCCCAGCCTCTTTTACTATCTGCTGCCAAGTGCTTGAAAGCCTGTCCTGATCTCAGCAGCATATCCAATTATAGCCCTGGTCCCCCCCCCTTTCCGGAAGATGTACTGCTAGCTACTGATATCTGTGGTGCGGTCCAGGAGAGCTGAATGTCCGCGGTGTTGTGGGGTAACATGACAGGCTTTTGGAGATCTTTAGGTTCCACTCAGGTTGTTAGCGCCTCCAGCTCTAGCGGGCTCCAGGATTCACAGAGACAGTCCCCACCAGGGCAGACTTCTTCCATACCCCTACCCAATAGACTGTAGACTCAGGCAGGGGTATATAAAAAGGGATGCTTTATTTATCAGCCACTGCTGATGACATGCAGTGGATATAGATAGATTGAGATGGGTCCCAGACTTCTGGATGATGCTTGGCCCTCTGATAATATTGAGGCCATGTTCTCAGTCCTGATCTCTCTCTCACAGTCAGCCCAGAAGGAACTAACTGGCATGTCTCACCCCCAGCCGGGAGGAAACTGCACACACCTCCTCTCCCTAGGATGGGTGGAAGAGAGCTCTCTCTCTCTCTCTCTCTCTCTCTCTCTCTCTCCCTCTCCCTCCCTCTCTCTCCCTCTCCCTCCCTCTCTCTCTCTCTCCCTCCCTCTCTCCCTCCCTCTCTCCCTCTACGCAGGCAGCGCATTTGAAATTGAGTTTGACATGCACCAATTTTACCCTAAAAAAAAAGACGTTTGCAGCGCTTCGTACATGGGCTCCTTTGTTGCAAATTTTAAGAGATTAATGTCTTTACAAACACATCTCTTTTTAATCCCAATTGATTGTAGTAACAACAAAAACACATAGAAGTTCCTCCTTGAATGCACTCAGAAAGGTAAATAAAGATGATATGGTAAATATAGTTAAAAACCTTTTAATCACATAAGTAGTAAAACATGTTTGTATAGAGGGGGATGGTAAAAATTCCAAGGCCAATCCCTACTAACAGACCAAGAGAATCTTCCAAAATATACACACGGAAGATAGTGTAAATGACAGTACATCACCTAGATGTGGATACGTAGACTGCAGGAGTCACCATGTACATCCTCAGACTTGGAAACCTGTCCTGTCCACAGTGTTCCTATTTACAAAAACCCGTCAACCTCAAGAATTGAGGCTGATGGTACAGAATCTGAGGGGGTGATAAAGGAGCAGTCGATACGGTAATGAAGTATACCTACAGAATGTCAGTGAACCACATGAAGGTATAATGTATATCAACTCCAGAACAGGATGAAATCAACATAACATGAGGAAAAAGTAACATACAGTGAGAACAAAAAACCACACAAAAAAAACACTAGCTACGTGGCTTAGTGGTATAAAACTCTGCGAAAGGGCATGCACGAAGTGTGCTCTGCTGATGCCCAGAGGCACGGTTCTGTGACCGTATCCAGTTATAGCCTCATATGCTCAATAGGACAGTCAGCGCAGAGATGCATATATGGAGTCTCTGCGCTGACTGTCCTATTGAGCATATGAGGCTATAACTGGATACGGTCACAGAACCGTGCCTCTGGGCATCAGCAGAGCACACTTCGTGCATGCCCTTTCGCAGAGTTTTATACCACTAAGCCACGTAGCTAGTGTTTTTTTTGTGTGGTTTTTTGTTCTCACTGTATGTTACTTTTTCCTCATGTTATGTTGATTTCATCCTGTTCTGGAGTTGATATACATTATACCTTCATGTGGTTCACTGACATTCTGTAGGTATACTTCATTACCGTATCGACTGCTCATTTATCACCCCCTCAGATTCTGTACCATCAGCCTCAATTCTTGAGGTTGACGGTTTTTTGTAAATAGGAACACTGTGGACAGGACAGGTTTCCAAGTCTGAGGATGTACATGGTGACTCCTGCAGTCTACGTATCCACATCTAGGTGATGTACTGTCATTTACACTATCTTCCGTGTGTATATTTTGGAAGATTCTCTTGGTCTGTTAGTAGGGATTGGCCTTGGAATTTTTACCATCCCCCTCTATACAAACATGTTTTACTACTTATGTGATTAAAAGGTTTTTAACTATATTTACCATATCATCTTTATTTACCTTTCTGAGTGCATTCAAGGAGGAACTTCTATGTGTTTTTGTTGTTACTACAGTCTCTATCCTCTTTTGCACCTGATTTTGGTTGTACTTTACTCAACATTACTTTATGCATGATTGTGCTGATGCGGGAGCCACCCTTCCCTTTCCCCCTCCCCCTCTTTCCCACTCCCTGATTTACTAATCCCAATTGATGTTATAGCCGTTGTGCACCAAATTATGAAAAAGAGAGACCTCTTATTGACAGTACCTTGTTTTAGTTATAAAAAGTTTCAATATCACTGCACCTGGTCTGCTATTCCCTTTTCATTACATTATGTACATTGTGATAAATTAGGATTTGCCTTTTTTTTTTTTTTTTTAATTCTAACGAAAGTATGCAGAGGTAGAACATTATGGGAGTTCAATGACAGGTCAATAAGGAAGAGATGTGAGTTTCCAAAATGTGGATCCTCTACTTGCTTCACTTAAAGCTGCAGTTCAGTCTTCTTTTTTTTTTTTTTTTTTAATTAATTTTTTTTTCCTTCAATAGTTTCATGTGGGCAATCTCTAATTACATAAAGAACTGTATAGCTGCCGGTCAATTCGTTCTCCATGTATTGATCGGCAAAATTTGGCAAGATCTTTAGAGATGGCATATGTTTTTCTTCTGCTTCTGTCACTCAGTGGAAGCTCATGAATATTCATGAGCACTCCTGCACTGACATGTGCTAGAGGGAGGGCAGGGCTGACAAAGGGGTGTGCCAGGGCTTGTGACAGGACATGAAGGGGCAGTGCCTTAGCAAATGGCTGTTAAAATAGAATACAAGAAAATTGGTCTTTCAAAGTTGTTTTTTTAAAAACAGAAAATGCTAAAAGTATTTTTTCTTACTACAGAACTGATTTATTAAAAAAAACACACATGCAGGATATTGACTGAACTGCAGCTTTAAAAATTAAACAGATACAGTGCCTTTGCAACACACATCTCATCTCAAAATCATTTCTTGCTGGTTGTGTTTTTCCTTTGCTCTTTTTCATTTGAATGACAGGGCAACATATCTGCTCTTTTCACTGTATTCATATAAAACATGACACTGCGTGTTCTAGTCTATTAAAAAAAGAAGCACCATGAGCAACGTAATTAATATTTTCCTTATGTGACATTATTATCGTGTTCCAAGGTTACATTGCATCTGCAATGACATTTACAGTGGAAGAGCTACCCAAGGCATTAGTTTGGTTTTAATCGTAAGGAAGTTCAAATACACATAGCTCTAAAATTCAAGCTGCCACTTTGATTTCATCACAGCCAAACCTTGTTGAGATCAAACCTTTGAAAAGAGAAAAGATTTATAATCCAGTTAGACCAGCTGGGTTCCAACTCCCTGAGTCTTCAGAGAGTGCCAGGATTAAGACTCCTCAAAGAACTCCCTTGGATAGTAACTCTTACACAAGCTTTAAAATAAATTGTTTCAGAATGTTAGTGTGAATGATTCTGTTCTGCAAACATGGAAACTACTTTGGGACAATAAGGGAAGAATAGCAAAATATTGTTTTTTTTTTTTTATTTGTATTATCTTTATGCCGAAGGACAGTGGTGTTTCAAGTGCAAGGAGACAAAAGGATCATAGCTGAAAGTTTTGCTGTCAAAGCTAAGAGCATTAGGATACGCAGGGGTAGATCCTCAGAAGTCCGTTAAATCGGGGCTACTAAGTGACTTACCTAAATAGGTAACGTCTTGTAGCTTCCCTGTGTTTAACGGGTATCTTGAAAGCTAAAAACATGCAAAATGAATGGCCGTTAGGCTGCTCATTTGCATATGGCTGATGCGGCGTTAGCCAGCTAACACAGGGTTAAGACAGTCCCCAGCATTACCTGGCTGCAACGCTGGCTCGCGTTAGATATATGCTAAGGAAGATGCCAGGTATATATTGCAATGAAATATATACCTGGCATCTATCTTCCCACTAGAGCTATGTTAATTAACCCCTTGGAAGCCATAGTGGCTATCAGGGCATGCACTAGGCATTATGCATGCCTTCCTGGCTACTAAGGTATCCTAGGGGTTAATACAAATACCCAAACTACCCTACTACCCATTGTTTGTCATAGCGGTACAATCGCTATGGCATGCAAGGGGTTAATCCACCGTAACCTCCCGGGTGGGCTAACCTCCCTCCCCGGGGCACCTGATTGCTTTTTTAATGTTTTTATTTTTAATGTATTTGGTGTAATGCTTTGCAATGGTTGTACTGATTTGACACACAATGAGTATTGGGGTAGTTAGGGTATTTGTTTCAACCCCTTGGCTTCTTTAGTGGCCATGAAGACATGCATAATGCATACCTTCATGGCCACTATGGCTTCCAATGGGCTAATCAACAGGTAATAGCTTAACTTTTTGGCCTAGTCCAGGGTACTCACTTTGGCTAAGGCAATATAGGAAGTAAAAGTGGCCCACTTCAGAACCCTTGACAAGGCCAAATAATTTTCTGCTACTTGGCACTATATCATGCCAGGTATAGCCATGACCTAAATAAAAATGTGTTAATTAAAGACAGAACACAGATGTTTATTTAGCTGAAGCTAATGGTGAAATCACACATCATACATGCACAACGACCAGCACTCGGTGACAACGGGGAACATCTAATCTTAGTAGGTGCAAATTGCTGCTGTAGGTAGCTTACCTCCTGGAGTCCTCTTAGTACCATAGCAAAAAGTGTTTCTTTTGCTCTGTTTACCAGTTTTGAAACAGGCTTGCAGGTTCACTTCCAGCCCGGGGGAAACACATAACCTTTACCCAGGCTGTATGTACGCAGGTAACCCAATCAGACGGGTCATACAGTAGGACTGAGTTACAGGAACACAGGGAGCAGAGAGATAGATGCCATGGAACAAAGGACAAAAAGAGGTACAGTACCAAATGACGCATACTGTATGAACTCCACAAACAGGGCACTCAATGGGTTAATGCTAGACCAATAATGATTTATTGTGAGGTCAAAATTAACACAAGGTGACAAAACTAAAATCAATTAAAACCCCTCCCAGGTGGAGGAATGGCTGTCCAGCTGGTAATAAATGCAAAATAACTGTTATAAACTTGATTTTTGTTTTTCATGTTCAACAGTTATTTTGCATTTATTACCAGCTGGACAGCCATTCCTCCACCTGGGAGGGGTTTGGTTAATCCCTTGACTAGTGGTAAGGAATAGCTGTATATGCAACATTGTTATTAGGTTGATGTTTATTGTTTAACCCTTTGTTGCATCAGTGTTTAAGTATATTACATCTTATTCTCTCATATGGACATGTAAACTACTGGTTTCCCTTACATCTCACCACATACATTTATCCAAATAATTGTTTGACCCTATGCAGGAATTTCATATGTATTTTAATTGATTTTAGTTTTGTCACCTTGTGTTAATTTTGACCTCACAATAAATCATTATTGGTCTAGCATTAACCCATTGAGTGCCCTGTTTGTGGAGTTCATACAGTATCCGTCTTTTGGTACTGTACCTCTTTTTTGTCCTTTAGATATTCTCTTTACCTCCTGGGTGCACCACCACATATATTTTATATGTTTGTATGGGTTTAATATTTATATGGTAGTAGAGCTCTCTTCTATTTTCTCTTGCCCTGGAACAAAGGGCAGTTATATCCTTTCCTAGTTATCATGATGCCGGGCAGTCTTGGCAACACAAAGGCTTTCACACCTGCCCAGGGTCCCGAGTGTGGAAGGTGTTGCACACAGCCCAGAAAGGCCAAAGCGATAGGCACATACAGTACATAGGAATCCTATTTCTAACATGGGGACTCCGGATGTACTGTGAAGATACATAGGAACTGCAGGGCACATACTGTAGGAATGCATTGTACACATAGGGAATACATTACCGGTATAGGGAATACAGAACAGACAGGAGAAATGCATTACGAGCATTGGAATCATATTACAGGCATACAGTAAAAGTATGGGGAACACATTACAAGGACTTGGTACACCGAGCCTTTGGGGGGCACACTGGGAGAGTGTGGGTGATGAAGGGCAAGTCTGGGGGAACAACAGGGTCAAGTTAAAGTTTGTTTCAACAGTGTTTTTCTCATGTGGCTGAGTACACTTCTATACAAAGAGAATAAACCTTAGCAGCTAGCTGTCCCAATGCACAGGGAACAGATTTACTGTAGCACAGATTTACATTAGCTGCCTGGGGTGCACAGGGCAGGAAGGGGGAATAATGGTCTAACCTGGGGAAGTAATTGGTGCAATACAAAATACAGTTTTAAAACATCATGTTCTCTGGTGGCAGGGGATGTCTCTTACAGAGAGAGAGACATTTTGTGCCCAGCCATCACAGATATGTAAACTGAAGTTAACATATCGTTAAGTATTTAACGGACTTCTGCGGATCTACCACACACTGTACAGAAAATGCTGGCAGAAATGTATTTATCAATAGCTACAGCTGCATCATGATGTTTTATTCTGTATGGAAGGGTATGTATCGAATAGTCCCTGTTTGTAAATTGGGGGAAAACTTCATCACATCAGTAACAAAACACAGGGAGTTTTTATACTTGGATACATTTCATTCATTATTTTTGAAGGAAGGGATTTTCGGTACATAACACCCAATAATTTAACATTTACTGGTTGTGTGGAATTTTTTATAACTCCATCAGTCTATATCAGCGTTGCCCCAAAGGTGGACACCTGAAAGAGTTCCCCAAAAGCTGCTCCCCTCTGCACAGAACCAGCGTCCTAAGGTTTAATAGCTGTGTTTGCTTACTGCTATATGTTTTGTCAACCCTGCCCACTGGAATGTTAATGACCCAGGAGGACAAAGGACTTTTAAACCACAGCTGCATTCAATATAAACCCCTTCAGTCTACATCTGTGTTGCCCCAAAAGCGAACAGCCTTTGGCACAGCTGAATGGCAGCCAAAGGGTAGGAGCCATTTGCTGCTGTTCGTTGATGTTTGGTAATGTTAAAGCTGCTCTATTGCATTCTGAAACTCACCAGCGCTTTTATCCCTTGTACCCAATTTTCCAACTCTAACTGTCCATGAAATGTCTGTGAATTGACTGTATAACCTCTGTTCATTTAATGTAACCATGTATGGTTACATTACTCTATGCCCAGGATATACTTGAAAACGAGAGGTAACTCTTAATGAGGTACTTCCTGGTAAAACATTTTTATAAATAAAATAAATAAATATCATATTCAGTAAAATATTGTTTTGGTTTTACAAGAATAAAACAAAAGTGTAATTGCCAAAAAAAGATATGAAAATGATCCTTATCCGTATAGTATATATGTATACAATTCAGTCTGTTGAAGATGATATGTTCCTCCCATGAGACAGTTGTTTATACTATAATACTAAGTGGGTTATAATTGGGTGGTAATACGGAGGAATCTGTCAGAATCTGATGGGAAAATGTCTCTCAAACGCAAGAAATCAAGTGTTAGGAGGCCTTTACCTCCACTTGATCTTCTAATTCAAATGACTGAGGAAATTCAGTTCTGGAAAGGGCAAACATTTATGGTAAACTTTGCTTGAGGCCAAATGAGCAGAGGCCATTTCCAAGTATTAAAATGTTCCCTCAAAGGAGGAGCCCATAGCTGGTTATTCTTCCATGTTCCCAGCCCTAGTAAAGTGGGACTAAGAGAAAGCCTCCAGATCCACTGCCTCTATTGAAACAGGAAAACGGGGTGAGATACAAATGGCAAGGATCATCCTCTCAGGGATACCTCCTTCGCCAAGTGTTTATAGTAACCACTGGACCATTGATTCAAGCTCAGAAATACTGTATATGATTTTACCACTTTGGCTTTTTGGACATCTTTTCTATAGAAGGACAGAGCCATACCTTATATTAAAGAACAAATTGCCCCAGAAATAGACCCGGCAATAGTTGCATAGGATAATGTTTCTTTCCCCACTGATAGTTCGGACCAATTATTATGAACTATACAGTTTAAAATAGCTTTTTTCACTGGTCCACTTCTGTTTAAGATAGTCAGGGACCCCAGCTTTGCATGAAACACGTTAGCCTCAAAATTGGGCTTACTAAAGGCAGTCAGAAGAGCAACCTTGATTATACGGAAAACCTTTAATTACATCATCACTCCTTTTAGGTCCCATTGGTTAAGTACAGAAGGATTATCTGATCAAAGGTGCACGGGTTCCCAAATTTACAGAACATATCTATTTTGTCCCCAATTCCTGGAAGAATTTAAGGACAGACATAAGGCTTGCTTATCCATTTCTGACATCAAAAGTGCTTCCAGAGAACATACTAGATAATTAGGGCCGGTTCATTTGGCCCTAAGGACCAATTTGAGAAAACCCCAAACAGGTTCAAACAAACAAGGGACTCTCACTTCCCCTCAGGAGATTTCCTTTTCAGGTTTCTCCTTCCTAAAGGAACTCTATCTTAGACTCTGCCCTATCTCTATCTTGAGCTCTAGATCAGGGCAGGATTGACCAGTGTTAAACAGGACTGTTCGGACAGAGTTAAATGTAAACAAATGAATTAAACAAAAGAGATTCTGAATTGAAGGTATATCGGATAGTACAACCACAGTGTTTTTGAATAAAAAATAGACTTAAAAGGTTTACCTAAAGCACAGGAGATTGCTCAGGATTATGTGGAAAGGGCATATTTATCAGTGGACAGTGATGGTTTTTGGCCTGTCCAACTGGCTTATCAGAGATGCTTTTGCTGTCTTATTTACCTAGATGATATGCTTCTAGTTAGTGAGGAGCTAGATAAACTAATAGAACAACAAAATTACACTATTTCTCTGCTAGATTAACTGAGGTTTTAATAAACAGGGAAAAATCTATATTAAAACCATTACAGAATAGTCGGTATCTGGGCTTTACAGATCTGATTCCACTGCGAACCCTTGCAGCGATAGTAGGGAGATTCCTGTCCTTGAATCTTGGTTTTCACCAAGCTCCTCTCCTGTGCAGACATTTTTGGATTTGAATTATGTCTACTGTTCTAAAATTGTTGATTATCATGACTAATCTCTATAAGATCAGTAAATACATATAATCTCTAGGAAGTGAACTATTCATACATTGTGGTCTATTTCTATTTATACTGTTATCTACTGTAGTCAATGTATGACTAGCTCACTTCTTAGAGCTTATGTTTGTAGTGAGCTTATAGAGATTGGTCATGATAATCAACAATTTTTGAACAGTAGACATAATTCAAATCCAAAAATGAGTCAGAGAAATTATACCAAATCGAACTCAATATTGTGTCCAAGGGAGGTCAGGGTTTTAGTGTAATCCAATAGGATTCGCCTTGTGAAATTTTTCTAATGAAATCTCTCCCCCCTCCAATTGGTTTTTATCAGTTCAATTCCAATAAAAGTTATATTTTCCGGTATACAGTTGTGTGTTTCTTTATAGTGTTTAGAAACACTATGGGGCCTATGCAGAGAGCAGCGCTATTTCGAAATTCGCCATTTTTTGGAGAAAATCGCGCAGAAAGCAGCAGAAAATGGCGAGTTCCGAAAAACGCGCCAATTTTTCTTTTCTATTTGTAAAACTCGCCTCGCGGCTGGCGAGAACCTCAATCTCGCCAGTTTTAAAAATATCCGTATGCAGAGAGGCGTGAACGGCATCTAGCGGCTGTTCGCGCCAATAAAATGGCGCGATTGTCTCCGTTTTGCCTCGCCAAAAAATACTGCCGCTCGCGGCCATTGCAAAGGGAAAAAAAAAGGCGCGAATTTGTTTTAACACATTTCTGAAGCGCGCATCTCGCCAATTTAAACTCGCCACACGCATCCATGTTAAACATAGCAGAATTCGCACTTTTCTGCATATGGAGATTAAAACTCTCCAAAAAAGCTACTTTTTAATAAATTCGCCAATTTTAAAATTCGCTGCTCTCTGCATAGGCCCCTATGTGTCTCTACACCTTTTTCAATGTTGCGAATGTTTTCATAGATGCGAGCTTTTAACGCTCTCTTGGTCCGACCCACATATTGGGTTCCACATTCGCATGCTAATAGGTATATGACACCGTTACTGTTACATGATATATTGTCTTTAATGGTAAATGATTTCCCTGTAGCCTTGGACACAAATTCGTTAGTTTTGATTGGTTGGTTTTTACTGCAATGACACGCTCTGCAATTAAGACATTTATGAAAGCCTTCAGAGCCATTGCTTAGCTATGTTTTAGTGCTGCTTTTTTTTAGAAAACAAGGAACCAATTTTTGTTTGAAATTTTTGGCCTTTGAATAGACTACTTTTGGTCTTTCCGTAAGTATCGGTTTTAAAAAGGTATCTCCCTGTAGTATATGCCAATGGCGTTTCAAACTTTTTTCAATTTTTTCTCATCCCCACTGCATTGTGTAATAAATGAGATGAAATTTTCAGATTTTCCAATTGGTTGGGTGTCTTTAATTTTGTGTGTCAAAATGTCCTGTCTTTCTGTTGTACACAGTCTATGTAAGGCCTTATCCACTATTTTGAGGTCATAGTTACGTTCTATACATTTCTATTTTAAAGATACTGCCTGTGTGATGAAATAGTCTTCTCTAAAACAATTTCACTACATCCTGCGAAATTCTCCATGGAGATAATGTCTAACCACTATTTTTTTTAGGTCACTTGTAGACAATATAAAGTTACTGCAATTTACGGGTTTAAAAATGTTTTTGTATTTATTGCTTCATTTTCAGTGTTGATCTCCAGATCCAGAAATTCAATGTGAGTTTTACTGTGTTGATGTGTGAAGTGTAAGCTCACATTGTTGATATTTATAACTAAAGAATTCCATAAGGGTCTCCTCTGTGCCCTTCCAGACGATGACCACATCGTCAATGTATCTATACCAGAGCACCAGACTCGCGCCGAGGTTTGAGGACCATATGTTATGGTCCTCCCACCAACCCATGAACAGGTCGGCGTAGCTCGGCACAAATCTGGTTCCCATGGCAGTACCCTTGACTTGCAAATAGTGGTCATCATCATACCAGAATGTATTGTGACTTAAGATAAATTTTATTCCCCTAATGAAAAATTCAATTTGAGCTTGTGCCATATCACCAGCTTTTTCAAGGTTGTATAGAGTGGTGTCACATCCCTGCACATGATCAATACATGTGTACAGGAATGTGTCATCACATGCTGCAAGGAAAAAATCCTCCTCCCACACCAGACTGTCCAAAATCTGTAGGATTTGGGTGGTGTCCCTCAAGTAAGACCTTAAACCTTTAACATAAGGTTGTAACCGGATAACCAAATATTCTGAGAGATTTTGGGTTAATGATCCAACTCCTGATATTATAGGTTTCCCATGTGTGTTGTTAATATCCTTATGTATTGCGTATACTGATCTGTGTGGTTGATTTGAAGTGCTGGTTGTTTAAAGTGTGCAGTTAGAGACAGAAGGAAAGGGAGGTGCTTTGTATACTAGTTTATACTAGCAGGGGTGGCTGATTTTGGGGAGTGTGCAGTGGGTTAATTTATTTTTAAAGTGTGTGGTAATTGAAGCCTGTAACTTTTTTTTCCCTTTCTCCTGCCTGAGGCAGAGTGGGTGTGGTTAGTTAATTGCTAAACTAACACACCTGCAGTGAGTGTCCCTATTTAAACAGAGGCTTCTAACGAATTCTGAGCTTGCGTATACTGATCTGTGTGGTTGATTTGAAGTGCTGGTTGTTTAAAGTGTGCAGTTAGAAACAGAAGCTGTTTGAACAAGGAAGCAGTTAAACAAGGTATAGTATATTGAAGTATAGTTTAGTGATAGTGCTTATAGACTTCATAGTGCTAGAATGAGCAGGATTGAAAATGCCACTCAATGCACATCTTGCCACATGTATGTGCACTTGAAGCAGCTGTTCCAAGGAGCATACCGCTGTGGGAATTGTGAGCGGATGGTCTCTTTAGTGTCAGAGATTGCTGATCTGAAGAGGCAACTTGCAATACTGAGGGACATTGGCAATCTTGAAAGGGGTTTAGAGCTCACTAAGCAGGCCCTTGCTTCAACTAGTGGTGCATATGGTGGCGCTGTTAGTGAGGAGCAGGTATGTAGTGTGGCAGGATGGCCTCGCGGAGGGGTCAGTAAGACGCTAGACACGATGGGAAACTTTAAACTGTAGTGGTTTATTAGCCACAACCAAATAAAGTATGGGTGCACCGTCCCTTTAAGAAACCAAATTATAGAAAATAAAACCTATTCCCGTTAGGGAAACTAACTGAACTTATTGAGCCCTTACTAACAGGGCAGCCAGCTAATCTGGCCCAAAACATGTGCTCCACAAAGTATAACAATAAAGTATAACAATAAAGTTTTATCTGTATTGTAGCTCCAATAGCAAACAGGAACCCCGGTTCCGGGGAGCAGGCTGTGTCCAGCTCACAGCAATCTTTATCCTGGGTTGGGGTCCCAGATGGTCCCAGCAGCAAAGCTCCTCACAGGAATGGGGGACCAGAGCAACAGCTAGGGCTTCCTAGCCAGGAGAAATCTCTCCACCCGCCTGGGGAAAAACAAGCTCATCTTGTGTGAGCCACTTCCTGCTTTTTTAAACCTGCAGTCTCTCAGGCATCCTGCTTAATTAGGCTGCAGGTGTATGCAGTTCTCCAACTGTAGGTTAACTGGTTTAGTGCTGGAAAGTACACACATCCACCATTCCAGCTTACTGAGTCAGTGACTCTGTCACATATTCCTCCCCCAAGCGAAACATTGTCCTGTGAGCGGCCCGTGCACCATTCCCATGCACCAGCATCTTTGTCGAAAATATCCGACGTCGGCCCTTCCCTCCCCCTTTTTTTTTCTTGCCTTCCAATTTAGGCATTTTCTTTTTGGGGTAATTACCAGGCATCTGGGCCTGAAGACTGGTACCTCACTATCTCCTTGTCTTGTGCCAGTTTCAGTTTAAGGTTGACACTCCGCTTTTGTTGTGTCTCTTCTTGCAAAGGTTCCTGAGCATCCTGCTGTGTATTAGCTCTCTCTGCAAGGACTCTACGCCACGCTGTGACCTTGATCTGAAAATCCTGAAGATGCATCAGTGTCCTTGTCCTTGTCCTCTTGTGCTCAGAGTCTCCCTTATCCTGTAGAAGAGCATTGACCTCGGTCAGCTCATTGCATACACTCGCCAGTGACTGTTTGGCCTTCTCTTTTGGACCTTTCTCCCTCCGTGTACCTTCAGTGTTGGGTTCCACGTCATTTATCTTCAGTACTTCAACTTGGTCGGGATTCTTATTAACCTGAAGTACACCCCATGGCACCTCTCTTTTACCATCAGCAGATTCATAGGCTTGGGCCTTTCTGTCTTGACTCTTTAAGTTACTCTGTTGGGAGATTTGCTGGACCATCCGTGCGGTCTTTCTCTCTTACGATCACGGGCATACTTCCGTCTCATTCGCGGCTGTCTCTTCACAGTGGCTGCCCTCATGGCAAGGAATCCACTTTGTGTCCCCTGGGCACTGTAGTTTGATTGGATTCTTACTGTGTTAGTGCATCGCAATTTGGCCTTCGCATTCCGTGCCTTGTGGAAAGTAGACTGTAGTTCTGCAACAGTATCGCGGTCATGCTTCCTGGAGTGCCTCCCTTGTTTTAGCTCTACCGCCACCTTTTCCATGGACTGCTTCAGTGACCCAAACGTCTGTCTTGGGGTTGTAAGCGTTTCCTCCAGCTTCATCTGAGAAACCTCCTGCTGGGCAGCAGTAGAGTCCAACGAAGCGTCCCGCTCAGTCTTCAGAGCCTCGAGCTCCTTGCCTAGGTCACACTTTTGTTTCTTTGCCATCTTGCGGCCAGCACGCTCTGACTCCAAGTCCTTCCTCAGGTCTTGAAGCTGTCCTTCTGCCTTTCTTCTTTCACACAGTGAAGCTGCAAGTTCAGCTTCTTTAGAGTTGAGTCGCGATTCTACATCTCCTCGCAGACTCAGAGCAAGGCTTAAATCTGTCTCTGTTTCTTTATTATGGACCTGCAGGTGCAGCTTCTGGTGCTCCTCCTGGACCTTGTCCAGCTCCCGCTGTAGCCGGGCCCCCTCATTGGCCGTCTGGATCAGCTGCTTGTGGATATCGGCCATCTCTGTTTCATGGTGCAATGTTAGGCAGGCCACCTGACAGACGGATACCTCCTCCCTCTTGGCGCGCTGTATCTCATGCTCAGCCATCTGCATCTGCAACTCTTCCCCGTGCTTGCTCTGGGATCGCATCAGCACCTCCTTCATCTTTTGGAGTTCTGCAGTTTTTGTCGCTAGGTTCGCTGCTGCTTCTGTTTTCCAGGCGTCTTTCTCCTTGGTATACTGACTCATTGGAATGGCGCTGTCTCTCTGCTTCTCCAGCTCTTGCTTCAGTCTCTGGACCTTCTCGTGTTCCTTCTCATACAGAGTCACCTGGCTTCTAAGCTCCGCCTCCAGCGATGCTCTTTTGGCACTCAACGTGACCTTCAGCTGCTCCAGGGTGAGGTATTCTTTTTCCAGCATTCTCTCTGCATTCTGCAGTGCAGCCTGTACTTCTTCTTTTTCTTGCGCCAATTGCGTCTTCACTTTCTGTGCTTGGTGAAGCTTCCCAGTCTCTTCACTGACCTGACCAGTCAGGTTTAAAACCTCTTCCTTCAGGTTTATATTCTCCATTTTCACAGTCTCTATATCCCTTAGGACCGTCTCATTGGCTTTCTTCAAAGTACCCAGCTCTGTATATAGACAGTGGCTCTCCTGGCGTGAGTGTTCCACCTCTGTGCTGAGATGGTGCACCTCTTGTAGAGCCTTCCCATATTTCTGTTTCATATTAGCAATTAGTCATCAGACTTGTTCTGCTTTTCATCCATGGTAGCAATTGCGGTGTTGGCCTTTTCCAGACTTGTCGTCAGCTCCTCCAACTCACTCCGTAAGAGACGCTCTGTTTTCTTTAAAGCCTCATACTCTTGTATAGCTGGGAGTATACACCTCTGTACCTCGGCATTCACTTCTCGCTCCCTATTCAATTGCTCCTGCAAGACATCATAATCACGATGGGCAGTTTGGAGTGCAGAAATTAAGGCCTCTTTTTCCTGGATCAAGGATTCAGCTTCCCTTTGCTCCTTCTTTTCTACCATTCCTGTGACAATTCTGCCCATCACTCCGGTCTGCAGCACATCTCGGTGCCTTGCTGACGCCTGTTGTCCTGATATCGCAGGCTCAAGTGGTTCGGTCACTTCCTCTGTGATTTGAGAAATATTTTTCTTTTTCTTCTTTTTTCTCTTTGCTTTATAAGCTCCAGAGACATCAGTGGTACTGGGCACACACACACTGGTATCAGCTTCCACATCTTGCTTGTACTCACAATGCGTTGCTTGCTTTTGCAGCTGTGGGAGACAATGTTCATCATGCTGCTCCTGTTGCCACTGTTTATATTTGAGAATTTGGGGACACCTCTCCCGTGTGTCCTGGTTCATGACAGGCCCAGCATACTGAATCCTTTAGAAAGTCACCTGGTTTCCTTCTAGCCGGCACGGCTCTGAATTCCTGGTCACCGACTCCAAGGTTATGGGGTCCTGCGCTCTGGACATTGGTCACTTTTGCAGTTTTCATCTGCAGGTATGTCTCTCTTCTCGGGGCCACATATGCGTCGTCATCATCATCATCCGGCCTGAAGGGACACTGTTTTGTATGAATAAGTACATTGCAAAACTGACACTTGACGGTGGCCATTTTAAAACGCCGTTTTTTTTCCCCCCACACACGACGGGGCAGGCTTTGCACAACACACGTACAGTACGTTGTATGTGCTTTACAATATTTGAACCTTCTGGGTTCTTCTTAGGGCAACTTCTTTGCAAAAATCCATTTTCACTTTCTTTTATACCAGACAGGGCAAACTTTGCACACAGCACTTGCTAGCTGCAAATTCACTCGCTTCAGAAAAAGGCATTAGCTTTACACAGCAATCCATTCATACCCGACGGGGCAAACTTTACACTCGGCACTTGCTAGCTGTAAATTCCATGCTTTAGCAAAATCATTTTTGGCTTTCTGCTTGAGTTCAGTGTCTCAGCACATCTTCATCTACTGACCCCCAGAGGCGTAGCATCCCACCGCTGCCACCACCTGTGGCAGCACGGCCTCATGGAGGGGTCAGTAAGACACTAGACATGATAGGAAACTTTAAAACTGTAGTGGTTTATTAGCCACAACCAAATAAAGTACGGGTGCACCGTCCCTTTAAGAAACCAAATTATAGAAAATAAAACCTATTCCCGTTAGGGAAACTAACTCAACTTCTTGAGCCCTTACTAACAGGGCAGCCAGCTAATCTGGTTATGCCCAAAACATGTGCTCCACAAAGTATAACAATAAAGTATAACAATAAAGTTTTATCTGTATTGTAGCTCCAATAGCAAACAGGAACGCCGGTTCCGGGGAGCAGGCTGTGTCCAGCTTGCAGCAATCTTTATCTTTATCCTGGGTTGGGGTCCCAGCTGGTCCCAGCAGCAAAGCTCCTCGCAGGACTGGGGGACCTGAGCAACAGCTAGGGCTTCCTAGCCAGGAGAAGTCTCTCCACCCTCCTGGGGAAAAACAAGCTCATCTTGTGTGAGCCACTTCCTGCTTTTTAAACCTGCAGTCTCTCAGGCATCCTGCTTAATTAGGCTGCAGGTGTATGCAGTTCTCCAACTGTAGGTTAACTGGTTTAGTGCTGGAAAGTACACACATTCTCCATTCCAGCTTACTGAGTCAGTGACTCTGTCACAGTAGCTTGGATGCTGGTAGTGAGGAGCAGGTAGGTAGCTGGGAAACAGTTGAAGGGGAAGCAGGGGCAATAGGGTGAGGCATGTCGTTCCTGAGCTGACACAGCCCAATAGATTTGCCATATTGAGTGAAGATATTGGGAGTGTCAGGGCAGAAATGGCAAGGCTGGGGGAGACTAATTCCTCCAGCAGCCAGGGGAATAGTTCCTCTAGCACAGTGGGGACTCAGAATGCTCAGATACAAAGAAAGATTGTGGTGGTAGGGGACTCCATTATTAGGAAGGTAGATAGGGCAATCTATTGCCATGACCGCATGAACTGCACAGTTTGTTGTCTCCCGGGTGCTCGGGTCCGGCACATTGCGGATCGGGTAGACAGATTGTTGGGTGGGGGGGCTGGGATTGACCCGGCGATCTTGGTACACGTTGGCACCAATGACAAAGTTAGAGAAAGATGGAGGGTCCTAAAAAATGATTACAGGGATATAGGCCATAAACTTAAGGCAAGGACCTCCAAGGTAGTATTTTCTGAAATACTACCAGTACCATGCGCTACCGCAGGGAGATGGTCAGAGATTAGGGAGGTTAATGCATGGCTAAGAATATGGTGCAGGAAGGAGGGTTTTGGGTTTTTAGAGCACTGGGACTCCTTTTCTGAGAGGTGCCATTTATATTCTAGGGACGATAAAGAAAAAATATAAGTGGCGCTTATCCTATTAATGAGGTGCAATAAATAAAGTCCCGCAGTTGGTGTCCCAGGAGGTAATTCAAACTCCTCCTTATATAAGATTTGTAGAAAATAAAGTTGTCCTCCAGCGTGTGGTCTTATTGCTCTTTTCTTCCTTATGTAGACAAAAAGACAACAACAAAAAACACCACACAAAAGTGGTATAATAGGCTTCGACACTCAGTATCTTAATCTATAGAGAAGTAGAGAACTTGACACTTGCCTGTGTGTTTGTTCCCGTAGTGCATACTCCTCTATTTTCCTTCTACTGTTACCTTAAAAAGTGGAGAGAGGCATAGCATAATACTGTTTATTATAATAATAAGGGAGTGAGATAAAAATACACTTACAAACGACCAACCACATGGATTGTGGTGGTTTCTATTGCTGCAAGTGTCATTTAAAAACGTTCTTGCTTGAGGTGCTTTTCAGTCACTTTTTCTCAACTCCTGACTTGTGCGTCTGGGTCCACGGGGATGGGAGGCTTTCTCAGACTCATGCACAGTCTGTTGTGCCTCTCCTCATCCGTTTCGGCGTGCCGTGCATGCGCAGACCTCCCTGCTGCTTGTCAGTGTTGGTTGGCTGATCCGCAGACTCCACAGGTATGGTGGCTCCAAAAGACCAAAAAGGGGATGTCCACATCAAACTAGTTTTGCCTGGTTTGGCTTCATCAGTGATGAAGCCAAACCAGGCGAAACTAGTTTGATGTGGACATCCCCTTTTTCAGCGATGAAGCCAAACCAGGTGAAACTAGTTTGATGTGGACATCCCCTTTTTGGTCTTTTGGAGTCTAATGAAGACTGAAAAGTGTAGGGTCCCCACTGGTGACATCCGAGGGGTTGGAGTTAGAGCCTGAGATAGACATAAATTGGAATCTACCTGATAGGTATGAGTTAAACCAATTTAAAGCATGTTACCCTATTCCAGAGCACTGAAGCTTGTTTAACAAGATAACATGAACAACAGAATCAAAAGCCCTAGGAATATTGCACCAGTTAGTTGTCCTAGTTCCATTTCACATTGGATCTCATTGCAAACGTTTTCGAAGGTAGTTACGTTGGAGTGGTTTGGGCAAAAGCCATTTTGAGTTGGCTAAGGAAATTTGTCTTGGTATAGTAATCGCTTAATTGGGACTAGACACATTTTTCCATGACTTTGGATACTATTCAGAAAAGAGAGAATGTTCTGTAATTGTTGATACTGTTTTTGTCCCCACTTTGGTAGACCGGGACAACTCTAGCAGGTTTCCAGGTCTGTGGGAAGATGACCTGATGACAAAATAGAGTTGATTAGGGATGCAAGCTGTATGGCAATGGCTGGGACACTAAGTAGTAGAAACTTTGATTGCAGTAGGTCAGGCTCACATTGGCTGTTTAGTTTTAATGTTTAGATTGCGTGTGTAATCTCCTCTTCAGATACTAGGTCCCCCAGGTTGAGCTTCATGATTGTAGTTAGGGTTGTGCTTTGATAATAGGGGAGTAGCATACCCCAGAAAGTATTAATTGAATGCGTTTGCAATGTCAGTCGGATTTGTCAGCGTAGTATCATCTTTTTTTATATTAGACGGTTGTTGATGGCTAGAACACTAGAATATAAATGAATAATAATTGTTTGTTCTTGTATAGCGCTGCTAGTTTTACGTTGCGCTTTACAGAACCATTTTGCTGACACAGTCCCTGACCCATGGAGCTTCCAATCTATGTTTTATTTTGTGTTTTTTTTTTATAACCTTCCAGAAGTTTGCTGGGTTTGATCTATTTTGATAAAGATTGTCAGAGTAATATTGGGCTTTTGCGTGTCTTGTTTGCCTTGTGGATGTATTCTACAGGCACCTGTAGTGATTGAGATCCTTCGTAATATCAGTTACTGTACTTTATATCTTTTCCACAAGGCAACCCTAAAATGGTAAAGCACAATAAGGTCGGTTGTAACCCAAGGTTCCCCATACACTTATTCTGCATAGTGGAGCATGGGTATCACAGATTTTTAAGAACTCCTTGGAAATAAACAAGTGCAGAATCTGGGTCAGGTGTCAGGTTTATTGTGTAATAAGGGCAGTTGGTAAGGTCAGCCAGATATTCTGTGGTTTAAAGTATTAAAATGTTCTAGTGAGTAGAACTTTAGGGATTGAATTGAGTGGTTTGATTTTGCTTACACAATACGTTATGGAAGTGGCCACTGAAAATGTCAGGTAGGATACCAGAGGATTGGATACATATATCTACTGTACAATATGTATACTTACAATCTCTTAAAACCTCAGGCACACACTATTCTTTTATAGTCGCACAAAATAGTATGAGCTCTAAATACAAAGTATAAAATGAACGTCACACTTCTTAATAACACTTCAGCCTGTCCCTCCACTTAGTCACAGGCGAACATCTAGCACACACAGAGTAAATACAGGGCACGAACAAGACAACACAAAATGTGTCCACATGCAGTCTCACTTTCATGTAACCTTTTATTGTTTTAAAACGTGAAGTACTTCAAATGACATATTTGCATAATATATGACCGAAACGTTGGAGGTGGTGCCATGTTACTTTGAATACAGCTTCATTGGAACTACTGGACTGTGTGCTGTCTTGTTTTTTCCGGACTCCAATCTGGTAAAATCTACTTTTATATATATATATATATATATATATATATATATATATATATATATATATATATATATATATTGTGGTGCCATCGCTGTCCTCTAGGGGCTGAATGGGGCAGCTATTGGACTTTTTCACCACAAAGAGTTAATTTAATCCTCCTTGAAAAGGCTATTCAGGTGATAACTAATGAAGCTAATCAACCTGTTCTGAATAGTCAGGAAGTGCTTTTAAAGGCTGGAAGCTGCAAGGCACAGAGAGACAGTTTTCCCCAGAGAAGGGGGAAGACAGAGGAGCTCCCCAGCTACCAGGAGCTGGCTAAAGAAGTCTGAGAGACACTGCTGAGAGACACTGCTGAGAGACACTGCTGAGAGACACTGCTGAGAGACACTGCTGAGAGACACTGCTGAGAGACACTGCTGAGAGACACTGCTGAGAGACACTGCTGAGAGACACTGCTGAGGGCTGTGCTGAGAGCTGTGCTGAAGCAGTGACGGCTGGTTAAAGAGGAATACAGGAGTTTCCCTGAGCTCCCATAGGGTGTAATCCTAAAGAGAAGAAGGAAGGACGATAGACTGTGCTGAAGCAGGGACATCGCCAGATGGCCTAAGATAAGCACAACCCTTTCTATTGTTTACAAAGACTGCTGTTACCTTGTTGCTTATGCCAAGGCATGTTTTGGGCTGACAACTGGCTTAGCTGGCAGCCCTGATAGTAAGGGCCTGAGAAGTCAGTTAGTTTTCCTAATGGAAATAGGATTTGATTTTATTTGGTTTTTCTTAAAGGGACGGTGGGCCTATTCATATTATTTATCCCTGTTAATAAACCCCAAGTATAAAGACATACAGCGTTTCCTGCCTCATTTGGGATAAAAGAGACTGCAATGTGGTGTCGGCATCACAATATATACACATATATACACATCTCATAAGTGGTACATGTATTAAATACATGTTGGTACATATAAATCCTTATGTGCTTTGGCCATGAAGCAATTAATAGATACAGCATGTGCAGACATCCATGAAGATGAGAACAGCCTTCATTCATGCTGAGGTACTGTAAGTAAGCCAATTTGTAGTACTGGCACTGTAGCTACTGGCACTGTAACTACTGTATGTAGACCCCCATTGAGAGGGCCTAGGTAGCCAAAGTGAAAATGAATGAAATGATGGTTGCAATGTTGATTTATATTATATGTTATTTGTTTAAATATTTGTGGGAATGGACAAAGTCCTATTAGCCACATTTTGTTAATTGGCCTATTCACATTACTCAGGAGGGTGGTGGTAGAGGAGGTGGGTCATGGGGGTAGTTGCCCCAGGGAGAGTGGTTAGGCATCGAGGGGGTGGTGTTATGGGTTGACCCCTTGATTACCATAGCAGTTAGTAAAGCATGGCAATGCGTTAATAGCCACTAGGGTAGCGACCAAGGGGGATAGATAGTGTAGTTTAATGTTGATATTAACCCTTTTGTAGCCCTTTGTGGTCAGCTAGTCATCACAACCTATGACTATTTGACTACTTGGGCTACTAAGGGGTTAATATTGACTGGGACGTATTTAAATAATATTTTATCATCTTTTTCAGGTTCGTTTAGCTTTTCTTGCCTATGTATATATACATAGGAAAGATAGGACTAAAGCCAGCCTAGGGTAGATGATAAAAAACGTGCTTTTTTTCTAGCGTTAATCCCATTCCGATAAATATGAATGGCATGAACATACCCCAAAATGCGGTATGACCATTTTGTTACCGAAACCGATATTTTTGAACGCGCCCGAGAAAAAGTGCGATATTATTGACGGTGCAACGTTGAGGTTTTGCACTATAAAAAGAACACACTTTTTGGGAGCGATAGTACCGCATTTTTAGATGAATGCAGTTTGAGGTATCTGGACCATAGATTCCTGCACACTCTGTTAAGGGATGTGTGACCATAAGCAAAGTACTTTCATATAAAGGCCTCAGTGTGACTTAGCCATGGTTGCAATACAGAGGAAAGCACTATACTGTACAGTGCAGCAATTTTGATTACCATTTGATATTTATGTATAAATATACATATGTATTTATGTATAATATACATATACATAATATATGTATGTGCTTCACATAACTGACATTGCATATATTAAAATAAGTGCATCAAGCATGCCTTTCCATTTCCATGTTTGTCACGTGTACTCTGTGTCATGCAGGACGGCAGAACAAAATAACTTCCTGGGTTTCTCTGAAATGAACCACTCTCTGGGTCTAATTTGCATAAAATGTGATATAATAAAAGTGATTTTGTTTCTTTATGCTGCATTCTGCACTGAAACGCTTCATGTGCCAAATACAACAAAGCACATGGCTAAATTAGGAAGCAAGAATATTTGTGTTACCGCTTTCTCTAACAACGAAATGACTGGGAGAAATCCTGGTGTGTTTTCTATTACTTGTGTGGTCCGCAGTTAGTTAACATAATTTGTATGGGTTTATTGAAGATAGAGCTGATGTAACCCAGAGGGGTTTACACAACACAGAGGGAAAGTGAACTTTCACATAAATACGAGTGCGTGTGTTTAGTATGACCCTCCTCTTTAGAAAATTGTTCCAGTGGTAAGAACACTGCCTTTGAAGTGGGTGGACCCAGTTCAAATCCTAGTGTCAGCTTTCATTATGTCCTCAAGCAAGTCATTGTATCTCCCTGTGCTTCAGGTTCCTGAAAATTAGACTATAAGCTCTTCAGGGCAGGGACTCCCTGTAGAAGCAAACCTTTTGTGTACAGCGCTGCATACATTGTCAGCGCTATTTAAGAAAAAATATTGTTATTAAAACATGGAGAAAGCTCACCATCCCTATTAGGTATAACATAGTTTTAGAGCCTTTTTCATAACAACTAGATGGTAGAAAAAAAACCCCACTGTGTTGTGATGAATAATTCATCTTAATGTGACTTATGAAGGAGAATATCAAAAGGATAAATAATCAAAGTTTCCAAGCTGGAAAACTGGAGTAAAACAACTGCTCCAAATTTAACAAGAACAAAAAAGTTCCCATTGAAAAGGGATTTTCTTTTTTGCTAAATACGGAGATGCAGTATTTTTGCCTCAGCTTTACCCCAGTTTTGCAGCCAGGAGAATTTGATAGATGACCCCCAAGAATGCACTCTGTTACATTGATATTTAACATGTGGTGTTCTTGGCGGCAGTTAGTTATTGCCATTAGTGTGCATTCTAGCATTCTTTATTATGGCGCCATTGTGCACACTAGATTTGAATGCCCTTGTAAGCTATTGTAATTTATCCATGTAAAATGTGACTTGTTATTAGAAACTGAAGAAAGCTGTTTCAGAAGAACTGAAACATTTTTAGGGAATTAGGCTATGAATTAACAAAAAAAGTTCCATACTAGAAATCTCCAAATGTGTTGCCTTAATACAAAGTATAGAAAGTATTTATGTATTGTAGAGAGAGATTCCTGGAGAAGATCTATTAGATTGATCGTTGTAGTTCCTATGGTGTAGTCAGTGCTTTGCACAGCACAAGCACCTGGCATGTACAGATTAAAAAATAATTGTTCTGAATAATTCATCGAGAGACTGTGACTTGACAAAGCTGCAGAGAAAGGCTTCTTGCCCATTTATTGGGCTTACAGATGTAGCCAACACTATTGCAACCTGTTTCACGCTCCCACAGCTGAGACACACTCTAGTGATACATCCCCCCACCCGTCCTCTAGCGTGACTGATTTAAAACAATGGCCGCTTCTCTCACTGGTGCGTTTTGTATGTCCCGCTGCAGTACTTCATGGTTTGCAGTAACATTGGTTACATCCGTAACTTCACTATTCTTAGCTCTGGGGACCCTTCAGTTCCAGCTACTTTTATATTTGTATTTGTTGCTTATTTTTTCCCCTTTCGGAAATCAATTTGACCACTGGACAGGATCCTTCACATGGACCAATAGGAAGCCATGTTATAGGAGCAGAGCATGATATTGTTGCTTCTTATTGGATAACCCCATCTTGATTATTTTCTTTCACTCCTCATTTTCTCTCCTTTATTTTAATTGAACCTAAACTGGGGGTTTGCTGAAGTTCATCAATGGTCCACCAACCTCCAGGAACTCCTTGTTTTCAAGATAATTGAGTTTTTTAGTGTCAGTGTGTTACACATAAAAAACTACAAACATTGCAGTAATTACATTGCAGCTTTCTGTGACCAATGGCCCATGGCCATACAGTATATACCTGTCAAAATATTTTATAAATAAATATTGCGCCTGTCACAGGAGACCAGGACAATTTACCCAGCATTGTAGCACGAGACAAAATGAGGGAGTTAAATAAAGCAAGTCTATTTTGGAATGAGCAACAGGCACAGCACAGTACATGAAAAGAGCTCAAACACCCCAAAACAGGAACTCCCCAAAATAACTGGAATCACAGGGGGATCCTAGCTAACCAGGTGCTGGCCACTGCTGCAATAGGTCTACCCAAGCCAGCTTCCATTTCTTACTTAGAATTCCCAAGCAACGCTGGTACTAGTAAAATATATATTTTCAAGAAATTGTGAGGGTTGGTTGGTATAATGTTAGTTGCAGTTTGGGGAATGGTTTATATGCAGCAAGAGGAGGAGTTGGGAGCAGGTACATGACACTAGTATTGTAATCGTATATAATTATATAATCAGTTCTTTGTCACTGTCCATCACTTTCCTCCTTTTATGCTATGTAAAAAATACTCAGCAAAGTCTGAGACGGAAATATTTTTTCTGTTACCAAATGTCCATGAAATACGAATTATTTGAATCATTTGTTGCATCCTCTTGAGTAAAATAGGAAAAATGTTCATGTGAATCTAGATGCGTTTGGCTTGATACATAGTCCCCTTTATATTGCTTTTCTTTTTCCTGCAGGGCCCATCAGATCCCTTTACATACAATGCTAACCTTCACAAGGCCTCCTTAACCCTGGCTTCCCCTCCGCCTCTGCTGCCTCTTTTGGATGTGCACTTCTCTGCAGCTTAGAGGAGAGAATCAGGGAGGCTAAAAGGAGATAGATCTAGAAAGAGAAAGAGAAAAGAAGAAAAAATTTGCTGACACGGGGCATAACTTAATTTTCACGGTGCCGGGACAGCTGTATCGTGTAATCTGCCATGGCATGCCATTAAAACTTCAATGCTTTTACTGACCCAGAAGGGAAATTCAGACCGTGGAGAGTCTTTTGAAAAGAAATGGTGATCTTTCACGATTTATGAGCTTGTCTGAAAGAAACAGACTCCACTCACTTTAAATAATCACCCCTTTCAGGTTACATTGAATTTGGGGACCTTACCACTGATGATTATGGAAAACCCACCTTGTGAATAGCACTATTACCATTCTAATGATTTTTACTTCAGTTATGTATGTACCCAGCTGAAACAACAGTCACAGTGTATCACAAAAGACACATTAACTTCCACTCATGTTGTTGTTCTACAAAAAAAGCCAAAACATAAATACACACACACACACACACACACACACACACACACACACACACACACACACACACACACACACACACACACACACACACATATATATATATATATATATATATATATGCAAATATAGCTGTATGCTCATCTGCATGTCTTAGGCAGGTCTGCAACCCCGCCTTTCCCCATTATCACCCAGCATACAGCACTTCCACTGCAGCAAGGGATTCTGGGAAATGACATGCAAATGAGCACACAGTGTCACTTTTTGCCTCAATAACCATTTTTAACATGGTTCCCTGTAGGCTTAAGCTTGCTGCATGGTCACAGCTTTGAGCACAGCCAGGGTTAAGGTGCATACCCAGAAAACCACCCACAGACAGCTGTTTCGACCTTGATGGGTCTCATCAGTGTGGGGTTGATTTTACTGGGAATGCAAGAGAGGCTTATGGGATAGGCCAAACCATAATACTGAGTTAAGTTATGGTGAGTAAAAAAAGTGACAAAAACCCTCCACAGGAAAGCAAATATGCAAATATAGCTGTATGCTCATCTGCATGTCATAGGCAGGTCTGCAACCCCGCCTTTCCCCATTATCACCCAGCATACATGCATACATACATACATTTCATATACACGTATGTATGTAACTAAATCTAGCTAAAATAACTGTCTAAGCAGAAACACAAACTAATGTGACTTAACCACAAAAGACACTTGTAGAATGAACTGCATGGACAAGAGTCCCATTTGAAGAATAATAGGATCCTGAAAATAATAAGAAAAAATGCAAAAAAATTGTGAAGTACTGTAAAAGAGGTTTATAAACGCAATGGTGAAAATCCACTTACAATATGGTAGTGTAAATCAGCATTTTGGGATACAATCCCGGTACCGCAATCGTGGTATATATATATGTGCCATCCAGCACAGGAGACATTCTTTGGAATCCTGAGACGTTTGCTGTGAATATCGGAGGCACCCTGGAAATCCTGACGGATCACTATCCCTTCATCTCTATGAGACTGATGGACTTTTGATCCCCTTGCAGATACCGGATGGTGGTGATATTTCACAAAACGCTTCTAATTCTTGTACCCTTGTGAGTCATTTTCTTCTCCCTCCCCCCTTTCCCATCATTAAATATACGGTTTTATACTATGGGGCGTGCGCTCTCATATATATATATATATATATATATATATATATATATATATATATACATGTAGAGGTATCAGTACCGTGTTAGCCGAGCTTCAATAATCAAAAAATAAATAGATGAATATATATATTCCAAAGAATGTCTCCTGTGCTGGATGGCCACTTTACTGTTACGCGCTCGAACCGGCCTGCTTCTCCGCATGCGTGATGATGTAATGTCCGTGCGTAATGCGTGATGACGCTCCCTGACGTGTTTCGTCACACACGGGCGACTTTTCAAAGGGTGATGAGGAAGGGATGCTGGGATATGTATATATATCCTTATGGTGTCCTAGCAACCCCTAAATCCAGCTGATTGTAATTGAGCTATGGGTACATACTCAATAAACTAATACATACCGCACTGATGAAAAACAGAACTACACATAGATTCACAGCACATCCCTGAGCACAACTCTGTCCTCATGCAGATAACCGCGGTCTGCATTCACCCTTTCTACCAGTGCGATGAATGTCAGGTCTCAAGAGTTACATTGTAATTAATACAGATGGCTCACTCTTCATATATATATATATATATATATATATATATATATATATATATATATATATATATATATATATATATATACACACCCACGTGATAAAATGTATGATGATGGCTTATCTGTGATTGGTGGAAGTTTGGGAAGATTTGATTGTGTCACGCAGCTCAGAAGACTGACAACACAGAATGTTCAGAGCCTAGAGTTCCATTGTCTTACTGCTAGATCTTACTTTTGTAAGTTAGGAGCACCTTGAGGAGAGAGGGGGTTGAGGGGTTGGGGGGGAGGAGAGAGGGGGTTGAGGGTGGGGATCGGGGGGGGGTGTAGAGAGGGGATGGGGGGGGGAGAGGAGAAGGGGTTGAGGGGTGGGGGGGGGAGAGAGGGGGCTGAGGGGGATTATGACACTTTTACTATATGTAAAAAAAATATGAATGACTAAATATTAAATTTACAAATAGGGTACTTTTATACATTATGTTTTAAAATTAAATATTAAGACATCTCTTTTTACAGTTCAATATGTTTTGTATTTACCATTTTGAACTAATGTACAGCCTTGGAAAAAAATACATAAATGAATAAATAAAAATTAAATGGAAACAGACCAAAATAATTATAATGGATTTCCTATAAATTAGGGCATTTTTTTTTGTTACGGGACAATACTGTTCTTCAATTATAGACACGCAGATTCTATAGTAATAATTTATGATACAAGATGGGACGTAAGTCCTGAATAGGTGCTTCTAAAGTCCCATAGGGGGTGTCCATGAATATAACAAGTATCCCCTGATTGAAGGGTTAATAAAAACGGAAAAGACAATGTGCCATAATAAAGCTGTATCTGTATAAAAGTGTTGTGTGGTGCGCTTTCGTAAAGTAGTTCGGTCACCTGGTGTCCTTATAGAGTCTCTACGATACTACAGGAAGCGGGCAGAGGGTTTAATAGGAGATTTCTTCAGCTGATACACAGCATCTCACCGCACCGGATATCCACCCATGTCTCTGAGTAAAGCGGGGGGCAGGTAGAGGGTTTTGTGATAGATTTCTTCAGGTGATACACAACAGGTTACCGTGCTGCATAACCACGGTTTCCTTCGCAATGCTCCTCCATCTCGTTCCACTGTCTGACGTGATCCGACTGCTGCAACATCACACTGGCTACTAATAGAAAAAGCAAAAACACAACTGGCGAACAGTATCACCCAGGTCCCTATTGGCACGCGCTCATGATGCACAAGTATAATTAACAAGGATACATATCCATTAATTTCAACCAAAATTCCCACTACCCCAATGAGGGTATATCAACAATAACAGACAGACAGTCTGTATAAAAACCGAAAATAACAAAACTTTAATGTTGACAGATAGTCACGCCGAAACAAGTGTAAGTATGTACAGGTGAGTTAAAAAAGGAATAAAAATGATCCCCTGAGGGGAGGTGTATCAGGTGGGAAGTTAGTAGTGAAATCAATCAGCTTAGTAGCTGTATTGTGATAATCTTAGCCTCACTACAAATCATTCCATATATATAAGGTGGTGCGGTAATTACTAATATAACCCTGCTAAGGTATATACCCTACAAACTGAATACACGTGGTATATCGTAAGCTGCAGCCGAAGCAGAGGTAAGTATAATAAAGAGTGTGGTGTGTAACAACATATACGCTGTATGTGCAGGCAATAGATGGTGGTGCAGTGATAAACACCTATACGCCTAAGAATGCCTCTGTCAGATAATGCCCCAACACTCAACCCCAACACTGATAATATCAGAAGGCTGCAGCTGCAACACCACAATGTCAGCAGTGTCTGGTATACGACCGTATCTCCAAGCAGAGTGAGGAAATCTCCCGCCACCACTGTACTGAACACCGTCCCGCTCGCAGGCGCCACAACCGTGACGTCACTGCACCCCAACGCCGTTTCGTGTCCTTAGACACTTCTTCAGGGGGAGGAGCTACATATCAGTCGCATCATGCGGAAGATATACCCTACAGAGTGGGTGGGACAAAACTAACAGACCAATCACAATAATGGTCTGATACAATTGGTAACAGCTGTTTTAGTGACACAATCTATCCCTTAATAGGTAAGTAAACCAAAACAGATACAAACAGACAAAAACAAACTTAAAGAGGTATATATGAAAAATAAATGTGTTACTAATAGAAAAACACAGATGCAGGTAAGTGAAGTATACGCACAATCAGCTTGTCAGTCTGTTCCAAAGGCGTGCTTCCATCCCGATGAGTACAGATAGTCAATGGAAACAAGGTAAGGTTGGAGCACTGCACAAGAAAGCTGGACTGGAGGCAGGTAAAAAATCAACTATTTAATAGGCATAATGCCAAAAACGAACATACAGGTGAGTACTCTGATTTGTTTCCTGCCTCTACGGAAGTTTGATTAACTTCCGTAGAGGCAGGAAACACGTCAGAGTACTCACCTGTATGTTCATTTTTGGCATTATGCCTATTAAATAGTTGATTTTTTACCCGCCTCCAGTCCAGCTTTCTTGTGCAGTGCTCCAAACTTACCTTGTTTCCATTGAATATTAATAATTTAATATTTTCTAGCAACATTTGACACTAATAAAAAATATGTTGTGATTTTGAGAGAATGAATCACACAATAGATACCTGACAAATATGCTAATGAGATATGCAAAGTATACACACCCCACACCTCCTAAAATATGTCAATAAGACCTATGCTAGTGTCAGGCCTAACAGGATCACAACCCACAACCTCTGCTATTCAGGGCAGCAGCTGTAGCTTTGAGATAAACCAGCTGCTGGTTAGTTCCACTGTCAAAGCACACTTTTGATCTCTACGGAGGAGTGTGGAGTGTTTAACTGCTGATCAGAGCCTCTTACACTGCTCATAGGCAGGAGACTACCTCTCTCCTGCTGACCCCTCTTATGAGGATGTGATACCTTGTATCAGAGCAGGTGGGGCCAACAGGAGAGAGTGAGCCACTGATCTGCAGTTCACTTGGCGAACCCTACAGCTGCACTGGATGTAAGAACCCGTGGGTGGGGGGAGTGTTAAGTGTCTGAGGGGCACTTTTTGAAAGACATTTTCCCTCCTCTCCCCCTTAATGCCATTTACCTCTAATTGCTCCTCCCAATGCTATAGGGGGGATCACATGGTCAGCGGTAGAAGGTGAGGTAAGAGACAGGTTTTGATTCATTTCTGCCTTGGATTCATGCTCATAGATCCGAGCCACATTCGGTTCCACTCAAATCGTGAGAGTAGATGAGGGGCTTGTATTCTCCTCCCTCCTAAACTCGCCCATACTCATTAAAAATATAACGCATTTAACCTCGTAAACATTTTACTGCGATTGGTAGATTTTGGTGCTATTAAGAACTGTATTTGGTTCTTTGGGAGGCTTTCTACCTACTTAGTAACAGTTAGTGGCAGAACAGCAAGCCTCCTGGAGAACTCCAGTGGCCAGGCAAAAACTGTGAAAAGCCGACAGCTGCCTATAGTGTGTAATCAGGAGTGCACACGAACAATGTGTGTGCTTCTTAAGAACGAACTTTTTCCTCAGTGGTGAGATGCAGTGGAAGATGCAGTGTCAGTTACTGCCACAGACACAAAGCAGTCTTTCCATTTCAGGGGATAAAAAGTATTCTATAAAAACACATGTTGGAGAGAGTGACATTGGGGTTAATGTGTCCCTGTCTAAAAGGGTTTCAATAGAACGCCTGTATTGTTCTGAGAAATCCAGCAGGGAGCTGGTTAATTGCAGATAGAGACAATTGACAGTCTCCACCTGGCTAATCAGACAGGTGGAAAGCCTCCTGCTTAAACTGCAGGAGATCTCTTGAACACAGTGATAACTGGGTTGCCAGAAAGAGACGTCTTGAGCACACGGCTGTGCTGCTAGCAAGACATAAGGAGGCAGACCTCTATTCCAGGACATAGTGGACTCTGGAACCTGCCAGAAGCTGGCCCCCCAACGGGCATCAACCCAGACCCAGATACTGACATACAGGGCCCTTGCTTACAGGTACCTCTATGGACTTTGGGGTTATAGGTTGGAAAGAGTCTTATCCTCCCAGCCCTGCAGATGGGGACTGGGAAAGTGAGTAAGCCCTTACATAGTGATGCATTGTTTAAAGTGACAGGCTAAATAAAAGCCATGGTTTACTTTCCCCAAATCTGTCTCCCTGGTTGTACCTCTGCACATGTCTCTTACAAAGAGGTTAACTAAAGATTGAAGCCCCCTGCATTGCTCTACACCCTTTCTCCTGCTGGACCTGCCTCCTCTGATTATCTGATCCCTGGTGTAAGTGAAGGCTTTCTGTCTGTTGTTAACCCCCTTGTGGACTGTAAAGCTGCATGGGAAGAAATAGGAATTTTTGAAGGGGGTTGTCCCTCCTCCCACCCTGACCACCACTGACCTCCAAGCCACATGAGGGGCATTGGATGGTAAGGGTTCGGAAGAGGGAACCTGATCCTCAGTCATATAAATAAACAAGGCTTTGTTTCGCAACAGCTTATGGGACGTTGGCAAGTCCCACGGAGAACCTCTGCAGTTAGACAAAAGCCGTGAACGCCAGAAGCTGCCTGCACCACATGATTGGGAGTGAGCACGAGCAGTAGCGTGTACTCCCAAAGTTCAGATTTTTCCACAGTGCTAAACATGGAGGACGCAGTGTCAGTTACTGCTACAAAGTCCTTGTTGTTTTCACCAAGGAATCTCTCCATGTTGGTGGCTAAAAAGTGCTATCTTGAAGCCTAGTCAGAGTTTGCAAGTGATTCTCCAAACCTTCAAAAGAGTTTAAAAAAAATACGAAAAAAAGGTTTGCTATAAGTTTTTGGACCAAGAAGTTTGAGTATTGCCATTCAAAATGAAATTCGACATTTCAAACAAAATCGTTGAATTTCGCCAGAGAAGATATCTGGGAAATATACTAATTTGAATATGCAAATAAGCTCAATGATGCAAATAGGCTTTTTTTCTCAGCTATCTCTTGTGTGATCACAGGTATCTCTCCACGTGATATATATGAGAGTTTTGGGAGATTTGTATTTTCTCAGTGACCCATAGAGATTGAAAATAAATCACTTTCAGGTTTTCTCAGTCTCGTTTCCAGCACGAAGGCCTCCCCAGGCTTCCCAGGAAGGACTTTTCCTCCCCAGTTCTCAATATGAAAAGCCTAAATTATTTTCTAAAACATAAAAGGTTCCACATGTAAAGTTTCCTGACATTCCCTTTTTAGCTCTGCAAAATTCCTTTTGCGTAAAGATAGAGCTAAAAGATGCCTTCCATCCAATTTCATTATTTCTGAGCCGCAGAAGACGTCTAAGATTCAGGAAGAGAGCTCAGATCTACCAAAATGATTGTAATTTTCAATCTTTCAAACACTCCATACTCTTTCACTAGACTAAAATGAGACTTCAAAGTGACTTTGTTAGAAAATCTATGGTTTACATTAACATTCCTGGAGTTCATTCTAGATACCCTATCTTTATCTCTTGGTACTTCTCCACAGAAGTTACTTAGCATTCAACAATGAATTGCAGGGATTCTTAGAGATTACACTATTTCCATTAGGATAATAGCCAGAGTTATCAGGAGTCTCATAGTTCTATTATCACACTTTCGTGTGACACTCTACTATGCAGAGAGTCCCAGTTCCTACTTAACAAGAATGTTCACCTATGAACACCTTGATCAGCTCTGGTAGCTCTCCCCCAGCCTGTCAAGGAAAAACTCTACTGCAGATCTCTTCATATTCCACCATCATGCTCTCTCCTAGAACATCCTTACAACAGATGCCTCCCTAGATCCCAAGGGAGATTTTCCCTAGGACAGAGCAATAATGAGAACATAGCGTCAGGAGATAAGACAGTCAAGTTAGCTCTTAAAGCTCTTCACCGAATTCCACCAATCGTTCAGTTCACTTAAAAATAGAAAACAATATAGCTGTCTCATATATCAAAAGGGTGGGTAGGACTTGATCCAAAATCCTTTGAAGAGAGGCTCTAGAGATTTTTGACGTTTGGAGCAGGGCAATTTCATGACAAATTTCCCTGTCAGCAATCTATCTCCAAGGGGAGACCAACAAGTTACCAGATGCCTTATCTCTCCAGAACTTAATATTCAACATATTATCTCTCAAAACATCTACATTTCTAGAAATAGAGCAGACTTTTGTCAATAGAGAACCCGACATACTTGCCACTCCATCCACAGCCTGGACTCCAATGTTTGTGTTCAGAATATGGACTCCAAGAACATAGAAGATAGCTGCCTTTTCACTGCGATACCCACCCTCCCTACTACTGAGAGTAGTTCAACAGATCGGGGTCGATCAGGTCAAACTCCTAATTCTAGCTTACCAAATTTGGGCATCCAAGACTTTGCTCCTGAACATTTGTGACATCCTCAAGGTGTCAAAACACCCTCTAGGCCTCACTAAGGATTGCTTACAGGGCACATCTGACCTATTGCACAAACTTCCATAGTCCATATGGATAGCAGCTTTCCTAGGGATCAATAAAGTTGGCTTCTTTCTTAGCATTAGCACGGCAACTAGAGGGTCTGAAGTCATGCTTATTCATATATCTGACCCATGGTTATCAGAGACGCCAAATGGGTTTGATCTTCTTCTTCTTAAAGGGAGAACAGAGGCAGCAGGTTTCGGTTGGACGATAGTTCTGTGGTGTTTAATTTAGTCTGGGATTGTGTGGATCCCTCACTATATGTGGAACAGTGTCTATCAAATTACATTCAGCGAACCTCCTTCTTTTGACAAAATGTTTCTCAACTTTTCCATCCCTCAAAAAATCCCTATCACCCACCCAAGGTAAACACCATAAGGAGTTTGATTCTTTAAGCCAATAGACAGCCAAGTATTGATAGCTCTCCCTTTAGAGGGAGTGGCTCAGTGAGTAAAAGCCACTGACTGGCACTGAGTTTGGAGCCTGGTTCAGTTCCCGGCGTCGGCTCCTTGTGACCTTGGGCAAGTCACTTTATCTCCCTGTGCCTCAGGCACCAAAAACATAGATTGTAAGCTCCACGGGGCAGGGACCTGTGCCTGCAAAATGTCTCTGTAAAGCGCTACGTATAACTAGCAGTACTATACAAAAACATGCTATTATTATTATTATTATTATTATTATTATTTAGAAACCACAAATTAGGGGAGTGGCTGCCTGCAGTGCAGTTGCAAGAAGTGTTTCTTTACCCCCTATTATGCAAGCTGCTAGATGGTTTTCATCACACACATTTGTCAGACATTACTGAAGATCATCAGAAATGGAAAGGTTGCAGTGTGTTAGAGCCCCCACCAGGTTAATATTACTCTCCCACCAGCTTTCTAGATGATATACCTTCCAATGTGTTCCCTCCACGATCGACTGCAGTGTTATGCAAAGCTTTGGCCCTTATATAAAGCCTGTCAATGTCACATTACACATTGGTTGATTTGTCCAATACTAAGTGCTCATACCAATGATGTAGGATGTAACTGGGCATTTTTTTTTCTCTCTAATGTCCTATGTCATTCATTGGCATGAGCGGTTATCACATAGCAAATATATAAAATGATATTTACTAAGTGGTGCTAATCCATAAACCACCATTGCAACCCATTCACATGAGAGAGAAGACCTATTTAGTAGAGAACCCAGTGACTTATATTCCTCCCAAAAAACGAATCCATACAACACTTGACCAGATACCTGTGAACACACCTGAGATCTTTTAGAAATAAGATTATTTGCATATTTAAATTAGCTTATATACCATGTATCTTAGTTATCTTCACCAGTGTCTTTTCACATGTTGTATTGATGAGTGTTTTTGGAGGAATACAAGTTAAAGCGTTCTCTATTAAACAGGACTCTCTCTCATCTCTCTCATCGCTCTCGTCTCTCTCAAACCCCATATGTAACGGAGAATTCTAATCTGGAATAAACGACAATTTAATCTAAATGGCAATTTTTTTTCCAAACATTATGGCCTAAACCTTTTGTAGTGAATGTTTTTTTTAAAGTTCGAGCGAAATGTAGGCCAAGCTAATTTGTCAAGATGGCAAATATCTACTGCCTATCACGATTAAATATGGCCTTTGTGCTTGGTGCTCTTTCTTACTAGGACCACCACAATTTGGGATGGTCATGGTAATATACAGTACAATGAAAAAGGTTGCCTTAAAAAAAAAAAATGCCCTGCCTTTTATTTCAGCACTTTTGCGCCATTGCAAAAAACAGCATAATATTTATCAAAGAAAAAGAAAAGGAATCCCATTGAAATCAATTGGATTTTCTCTTTTTGATTAAACGGGTACAATTATTTTGCACTGGCTTTGCCTCAATTACAACTGGGAGACTTTAGTGAATACAACTTTAAATGCATTATCATGTTTGTTCATTTTTATTGTCACTAGTAAAATCTGAATTTCCTGGAGAGGTTTAAAATTGATTGGCTTATGTGATCACACTGTTTTATTAAGGTACCGTGACTTGCATCTGATAAGTATGCTTTTAGGGAAGGACATGCACCTTCACAACAACTGTCCAGCTGCATTTTATTCTACAATTTTTTTTTGTATCAACTTAATCATCTGTCGTTTTCGGTTGATTGGAAAATACATTTGAATACTGTGGGCAAAGTACAGCTGAGAAAGGACCCAAATGAAGCATGACATAAAATGCTAAACAGGAAAGTTAACCCAATTAGGTAGAAGCTACACAGCCACCTTATAGCGTAATGTTTAAAATGGAAACAGTTACAGTGGGCTATTTTATGTTTAGTGTGCTCAAATGTCAGCTACAGAGAACAAAATGAAAACCATATGTGAAAGGGAACAAGCAAAGGAAATTGATAAAGGCAGCTAGTATGTGTCTGAGGTTATAATGTTAGCTAACAAAGTATGCATTTATAACCAATGCAGATTATTTACTGAAGGGTGACAATTGCCATTTTAACACACTGTTAAGGTTATATGGCAAGTGACTTAAAAATGCATGAATGTAAAAATGGAGCTGGACGAGATTCTTTTCATTTGTGTTAATGAGTGAACTGATTCTGATTCAACTTCGACTTAGCAATGTGGGTGCAACAACACAGGGCTGTTAAAGCTGCAGACCAAGCAATATCCTGCATGTGTGTTTATTTAATAAATCAGATCTGTACTTTGAGAAAAAACTCGTAGCATTTTTTTAAAAACAACTCTAAATGAATTTTTTTTGTTTCTACAGCAACCATTTACAAAGTCACATCCCCTTTCTCTTTTGAAACAGGTTCTGGCACACCCCTTTTTGAGCCCTGCCCTCTCTAGCAGTGCACCAATTGTATCTAGTGACTGCCTGGTCACATGATTTTCCCTACAGAACTTTGCATCATTGGTCCTCTTCTGCTGCACTGACAGCCATTTAATGAATCCCCAAGCTGAATCTTCGCCGATCAATCACAGGAGAACCGATCGATCGGCAACTTACTGTAGCTAATTACTTACTGCTAACTGCTTCCCGAGATACAGGCCTTGTTATGGTCTGCCGGTATCTCCTATGCATTTTATTCCCATGGTCATGTAACGTGAGACATTTTAATACGTAGGAGATACCGGCACCCAATAACTGGGCCTGTATCTCGAGAAGCAGGGTGTCCCCGGACCTTAAATCAATGCGGTTCTGCTCCAGAGACCCCTGCTCATCTACACTAGTATTAACATTTATATTAAAATCTTGTGATCGCTGGCGAGATATGCGCAGGGAGAGGCGGCTCTCTTTGTGCAGCTCTCTATGCAGCTGGAACAAATCGCCGGGTAAGCCCTTTTGAGAGAAGAACATCACGTTGCCGGCTGCTCGCCCAGTTTTGGAAATTTTGCTATCACAGGTAATTGAGGCTTTCTGAATACCATGATAGCAACGTTCAAAAACCTGGCGGAGTAAACGGACCAGCGATTTTTTTTTTATGAAGGCTTATAGAATAGGCCCCTAATGTAGGAAGATGTTTTAGGTGAATAAGCAATTTTGTGATTTGTTTGTGAAGCTAGAATTTTAATTACATTAGGAGCACTGATTTTTTTTCTCTCTCTAGAAATGATGGTTTGTTGCCTTTAATTTAAACATAATTCTCTGAAAGTTTTTAATCAGAAATGTTCTAATTCCCATTCACCAGAGAATGACTTGAACATCTGATTTAGTGAACTTCAAAAGTAGTGTTTTACAATGTTTAAGACAAATAGAGTTTGCTGGAATCCATGATCTGCAAACTTCTTTTGTTCAAGCGAATAGGATTGCCACCCAGCAACAACTGTTGGGAGATGGAAGGCCTCCTGGATAAGAATAACCGCCTGAATAAAAAAAAATCCTGCATGCATAAAGGTAGCTTGGACGCCTGAAGCACAGGCAGATTTTTTGGGAAGCGTACCTATGCTGACAATTACATATCTTGAACATGTCTATAAACACATAAAAAGAATTTAGCTAATCTGTTGGCTCATGTGTAATAATTAAACTGGATTGTCAATTAAAGAGATTTGGAAGCTAAGGAATTTAGTAACTAAGAGGAAAAAAACAATCAAATTTAATAAACAAGAATAAATAGACAAGAATTACAGTTAATTGGAGAGACCTCCTGAAGGAATAAGCTAATGTAGATCTTTGTCATGAAAGGGAAACTGGAAAAATGCATTGTAGAGCTTGACTCGCACCCAACAGAGCTCTGAGGTATCTGAAAATATAACACAGAAAGGGGGGGTGGTCCCTGCTCAGTTTTGTAATTATCAATTAGAGGGGTGCTATCTGGGAAGAATAACTATTGTACATGTAGCCTAACCTCCGGCCGCTACTTCTTTCCTTGGGCCCTAACAGTATGTCCTGCTAGGGTCAGGCACTGGAAGGGTTAATTCCCTCTGAAGGCGTAGTGTGCTATTGCAGTCTTGGATGCAGTAAGTGTATCCAAGGGTGGGACTAGCAACAACCTGAGGTGTCAGCCTGGGGGAGGTATTGGCTGGGTCACATGTGCAGATGTGACACCTGTCAGTATCAGACCTGCCCAGTTATGGGCAGGATTACAAGCCCAACCCCATGGTATATAAACTGGTGTCTCTTTCCTTCCCATGTGGAGTGAGCAACAACTACCCTGTATCCCATAAGGGGATACAGGAGGAGCACCAGAAGGGAACTTAGATGGGGCTCAAGTCTTAAAGTAACCTTCCAGGGGAAGTAAGAAAGGAATGCACTGCTGTAGCAACCAACCAACCAATGCAATAAATACCATTGAACTATATGCAAGTTTGAATCACTGTCTTGGGATATGGAAAGGTGTCAGCATGGACCATCCTACTACCACAGGATTCTGTCTGACTGGAGGTGCTGCCAATGAATAAGGTACCCTGTAAACCTGTCCTGATTATCCACACACCATCACAGAGCACTCAGCACTCCTGTTACCTTTACCTTGCACGAAAGACACTAGTAGCAGACCAGATCTCACTTAGGGTAGGGGTAAAGGGGCTACAAATGGAGGCGCTGCTGAGATGCACTCATCAGGACAGGTTTATAAATTCAGAAGATTGCTCCCTCTTGTACCGTGTCACCTGGTCTCTAAGCTTGGCCTCTAGCAATGCTCTGGGGATATTCAAGGTATCCTTCAGTTCCTCATGCTGCTCTGTGTGGACATTGGGTAATCAGATGTTCCTACAACACTTGTACTTCTTTAGCAGCCTGCAGATTTTCTTCCTGCAGAGTTCGCTGTTTCTCTTTGGCATTCTGCAGGTGCATACGCAGACCTCGCAGCTGGCTCTGCAATATGTGTTTGCTTGTATGCGTTGCTCCAATGTTTCTAACTTTTGATCTTCAAACAGTTTAAAAAAAAATTCTAGCTCATGCAGCTTTTCATTCTTATCACTGACATGGCCGGCAAATCAGAATTTTCTTCTTTCAGCCTTGCATTTCTCTTTGTACTGTCTCTATAATATTCAGGGCCTCTTCATAGTCCGAAAAAGTGAAGGGAAACACAAAATGGATGTGCCCCCTAAAAGAATTCACTTAAATGCACACCAAAATAGTGTAAAATTTAACTTTTAATGAATTTACTTAAAACATATATTACCAAAGTAATGTGTAATGTGGATGAAAAATATATTAAATCAACATTATCAGGCAACCGTGTCGTCTATTTGAAATATATACTATCCCATTGAACCACTTAATAATGGTGGGATAAGAGGACACAGGTTGCTAGAAGTCAGGGTGTTAACCCCTCTATAGCTTAACATTATTTTCTCTCTCCAGTTTTAATTGTTCACAGAGCAGATCACAGTCATGAATGGCAGTTTACAGGGCATCTTCAGGGCTGGTCAAGGAATAATCACTCATTGGTTCCAGCACTGCTTCCCTGGTATGGTTGGTTGAGGGTTCCTCACTGTTGGCACCGGACAGACACTTCTTTGGGTTACACGACTTCTGCCTTGGGCCCTCTGGATATTCTGTTATCCGCTGGACGAATTCTCCATTTGTTCTAGGCTGCAGGGAATCTTGGACCCTCTTTTTCTCAGCGGGATCTGTGGACGTGTTTGTTCTTTCCACGATAAGTGAAGAACCTTTTTTCTTTTTCTGCCTTTTTGCTTTTGACGACTCCGTTCCATCAGGGATACTGGGGCCTCCTTCTATGTTTGAAACTTCAGCAGTTTCACAGCATCCACCATGCTTTTCGTGCAATTGCATTAGCTGGCAGGAATATTCGGGGTCATAGAGACTTGTTTGTTCGGGTGCGTACCGAGTTTAGGCACCTCCACCATCCTCAGGGTGTTTTGTGGGTGTGTCGGGGCCCACATCAGATATATCTTCATCCTCATCTGAATCTTCATAGGACCAGAAGAAACAATCTTCTGTGGGGTCAGGTTCACTGCAGGAAAGCCACATCTTGTCTTCCATTTTGGCGATATCAGGTGTATTTGTGTTCCTGACCTTGGGAGGTGCTATTTCAGCTGTTTTCTCTGTATTCGCTAGAACTCCACCTGGTAGTTCTAAAGGTGAGCAGAAGAGGAAAGGAGAAAACAAAGCACTAATTCCACTGCTTGCTTGAAAAAATAAAGAGGTGCGTTCCCATAATAAAAAAATGAAGTTTAATGGATCAAAAACAAACAAACAGAGCACCTACGCGTTTCAGGCTTGTAGCCCTTTATCAAGGTGAATAAAAACAGCTTACCGGAGTGTGTTTAAATACCTGATCCTCGCGCTGCTGTAACCTATCCCCCGCCACTTCCTGGTTTGGAAAAGTGACGCGGGACGTGTGACGTCAGCGCGTTGGAGCCGGTGCAATACAACAAACTTTATTAAACCATGACACAATAACACTCCGCAACTACATAAGAAAAATATATAATAAACATTAAAACAAAGTTAAAAAACAAATAGAGGAACAATTGGGTAAATAGTTCATTGATTAGAGGCACAGATATACCCCACGTCAATGAATAAAGCATGTTCTATACCTGTTAGACGACCACAGATTGAGTTTAGTGAAAACTGTTTCCATAAATCTAGAAGAAATACATATACATAATAATTACCAAATATTATAACATTAAGCAATAATAATAGCATGTATGTAAATCAAGAGCACTTGACATAAATAATTGATAATTCTCATAATAAATAAACAATATAATATACATATATTCTAAATTTAAGTTAATATCTCAGTCTGTCAAAAACCATTTAACCATTTACTAAAAAAAGAAGATTTTTCTTCATTGTAAAGGAAAAACAAAGGTTTTCGGCAGAGTGAGAAAAAGCAATCCCAACAACAAAAATGTCAAAAGCCACTAGGAAATGGCTAACAATAATAAAAATATATATGAATACATTTTAATCATATATTGCATCTATTATATTCTGATATTCTGATATATTATTAATATATATTTTTATTATTGTTAGCCATTTCCTAATGGCTTTTGACATTTTTGTCGTTGGGATTGCTTTTTCTCACACTGCCGAAAACCTTTGATTTTCATTGTTCATATACCCCATATTATCACTGTGATGTTGTTCTGATGCTAATCACCGGCAGGTGTGTATTGTCCTTACCTCAGTGCTTGTGGGATTACATTTTCCAGCTATACATCCAAAGTGCTTGTGTGAGTATTATATCCCAGCCTTACTCATTCTCCTTGGAGGGGTACTCCATCTAAGACTTTGCTTGCTATTTTCATACTGGCTGCTTTTTGTTTTAAGAGCACCATACAACCTTGTTTTTCTAGATCTAAAGGTGGCAGACTTTCGTAGCTCTCACAAACGGGATGATGCCCACCACAAGGGCGAAACGCATTGAGTGTTCCTGATGGCAGCCCCTCTTTATTCATTTTGCAAGTTATGAACCTCATGGTGCATTCCCCGTGTATTGTACAATTTATTTAGACATGCGAAGGAATACTACTCCACGAGGACCCTATATGGACTGATTTTCACCACCTTCAGCTGAGTATTTCCTTGTCTTTCACCAGGGATTTTGTCATCAGGACTGGTTTATCCATACGTGTCCTGGCACTTACTGGTACCAGTATTGGGGAGCAGTATTATAATCCTCTGCACCCTGTTATGCCTCACGTGTGGGTGCTCGCAGGCACTGTAGTATGCATCCGTTTTCTATATATGACTGTTTTGTACAGGGTATGAGTATTTTGTCTCACTTTTTTCTCCCCTGTTGCTCCCCTTGGTTGAATATTTTTTATGTGTGCTTCATATATAGTACTCATAAGTTTATTCCAATATATTTCTTCACCTTAGCTACTTGATTCATTATATATATTTTTAGAGTTTAGATTTTTTTCTTTTCTCATAGTATTTTGCAGTTAGGAGCATTTGGGGTTGTTTCTACTTTTAAACTTATTTGCATCACTGATTTATTTGTTGATTATTAGTGGTCACATTATTCTAGTTTTATTAGCTTAGTGCTTACAGTCTTTGGATTTGTTTTTATGTCATGCATACTTATATTTATATATTTTTTCTTGCACATCATTGGCTGCCATCAGTGTTTGTATGTTTTTAAATGTTAGTGTGTCCTACTGCTTCTATATTAAAATCATTGCCATTTTTCTACTTTGACTTTGGTTCCCGGTTTTTGTTTCTTATTTTCATTTTTTACTTTAGGCATATTGTGAGTGTTATATTTAGGGATCTTGTTAGTCTTTTTGTGTGTTCATATATTACTTTTATCCCTTAGCACCACCAGTTTCCCTATGTATTTGTATTATTTGCTGCTCTAGTTTTTACAGCTATGATGCTAATATTATATTTAATTCTGGGTTCTGATTTAGCCTTTTTGTATATATAGTGTGAGCGACTTCCTTTTGTGTGTGTGTTATATATATATATATAACAGTCCAACAAGAAAGTCTCTTATCTGTTTCTGTTATTGTAGCTGTAGGCTTTTGCAGTCAACCCACTCCCAGGAATAACAGCCTGGTCTTTCATCTGTCAGCATAGTTGTATGCTCAGGAAAAGCTCTGGTCAGTTCTCCTTCTCCTTATGTCAGCCCAATGTGAGCTAAGGAATCTCTCTCCTGTTTCCACTAGGAGGCTTTTCTTAGAGCTCTAATTTGGCCAGGTGGAGTTTAGTTCATTGTCTGTCTGCAATTAACCAGCTCCCTGCTGAATTTAGAGGCAGTTTCTCAAAAAGTGATATGTCCCTGTTACAGAGGCCCAATTTGATATCGCAATCTTTATTATGTAATTTTGTTGCCACCCTATTGAGGTGATACAGTATATAACATATTATAATGGTTATGTGTGAAACTTCCTTTTTACTGATAAGTTGCAGCAATATCTATATAGGATGCGTGATACAAGTTGATATGTTCAGTTTCCTTTCGCTCTTTTAATGTTCTGCTATTTGGTACCCTTTTAGGCATTGTATTTTTGGGAGGTAATTAGCTATTAACTATCCTAATTAGTGTGCCTAATTAATTAATTAACCTCTCTACCCTGTCACTGCAGAGTATTGATTTATGATACAAGTGTCACAGAAGACCAGACTATTATACCAGGATGGCAAGCACCAGACAGAACAAAGGAGTTAAATAATAGTTTAGTTTGGCTGGAGCCAAGTGGAGCAACACAAATGCATAAAACAGACTTAACTCACCAACAGAGGGCTACGGGAGAAATCCTAGATCACTATGTGCTGGGTGCTGCTGTCGCTATCTTATCCAGGATGTCTTCCACAATATTTTGGCCTCTGTTTCCCAGTACCTTGGGATGATAGCCGTTCGCTTACAGGTTCAAATCTCTTGATAGTCTCTGATGCCAAGACTAGCTATGAACCAAGAATAATCTGGGGAGCTCTGATGGCCGTTGGCTTACATATTTTCCCAGTCACCATCTGAAACCATGGACGACTGGGTGCCGACCAATCAGCAAAGTGATTTGTCTTGACTGGCTAATCAAAGAGCAAGGGTTCGCGTGATTTGGAGGTGACAGTACTTTAGGACAGCCTACATAGGCGGGTTTATGGAGAGTGGGAAATTTAAACTGATCAATAGGAATTGACTCGGTGGGGCTAGGACCCAGGCCTCGGTTCCCAGTTTCAGCCTATCTACAGAAGTATATGTTCCCCCGACCTGAGTCCAGGCCCTTCCTCACTTCATCAAATTACAATACAGCCCAATATTTCATTGTGTGCTGAGTAGATTACAAGCTCCCCACACAATGGAGCCTTACAAAATACACACAGTTGCATAAACAAGGGAATAAACCGCCTACATGGAGAATACACAAAATACATTAAGTCAGCCATTTTGGCTACCACAAAATGGCCTCATGCATAAAAGAGGCCACCATCTTGACATGTACAGGCAACCAGCAGGCATAATCTTTAATATGCTTGCCAGGCTGCCCCTACTGTCAGTATAGTCACCAATATAGCAGACAGCACTACTAAATTCCATAGGAGATACATGAGAAAATATAATAAAAGTGTGATGGGAATACACAGTAACCCCTAATCAAATACTATATATATTTCCATGAGTGTTCCCCACACTAACTTCATCAGTAAGAGTGAAGCAATCAAAAAAGCAAAGAGTAATGCAAAAAAGGCGGCTGGGGGATGTAAGGTTAGCATTGGGGGGGAGGGGTTAGTGGAGTGGCTGTAGTGGTGCACCAGCAGGAGAAGCTGCAAAGGGGACTGCAGCGGCAGAGGACAAGAGAGTGCGGGAAGCACAGGCATAGGAAGGGATTGGTGTGATGTGCGTTGGAGATTACTGGGTGAGTTTCAGGAGCTCATGGCCGTTTTGGTGTTCTGTTGGCTAGAGACAAAACAAAGTGTCCAGCAGTGTGCATCAGCTTCCTGGGAATGTAAATTGATACGTTAGGATGGAGTATCGTCTCCCGGCCAGGAGTCTGGTGGAACTGAGGGCTTTAGTGAAGGAATTTATAAGGCTTAAGAAGGCCACAGAGACAGGTTTTAGTCCCTGTTATGCCAACTCATCTTCCCAATGGGAAGGGTCTTTGGGAGGCGACTGATGTTTGCAATGGTGGGGGTGAAATTGCAGCACCACTTTATCAAGGTATCAATGCAAGTAAAGGGGGGCCTTCAAGTGTGGGATGCCTTCCTGGGGCGGTACAATGGTCAAACGCTGGCTTTGCAAATAGTGGTGGAGTGCAGCAGATAGAGCTTTTTATGGATGCGGCAGGATCCGTGGAGTTTGGGGCATTCTTTCAGGACGAATGGTGTGCAGAGCAATGACGGAGGTGTGGGGGTAGTAGGGCTTTATGGGGAACTTAACGTTCTTAGAGCTCTTTCCGCTGGTGGTGGCGGTAGATCGATGGGGGATGGAGCGTGCCAACAGGGAAGTCTTCTTCTGGACGAATAACATGGGTATGAATTGGCTATTGTCCTCATCTCCAGTAGTGGTCCGGTTGCTGGTCCTAAAATGCGTGGATCATAATAAATGGTTTAAGGCAAGACATGACCCGTGGTTGGAGAACAAGCTAGCAGATGTCCTTTATCGAGTTCAGTTTGCGGCATTCCAGGAGTTTGTTCTTGGGAGTGGCCACAACGGGGAGCCCTGTCCGTGGAGGCTATGGCAGGAAACAGTATGGGAGTGAGGGAGCTGGTGAGGGCTTCGGTAGCCCTGGGTACGTGGTCAGCTTACACCAGGGCTTGGGGAAATGGTGGGCTTGGTTAAGTAAGGACATGGAAGAAAAGAGTATAGACAGCTCAGGGATAGCGTCAACCATAAGCTGTTGAGGTTTTTGTTAAGAAAACGGGAGTTGAGAGGCTCAACCTCAAAGGTGGCAACATTTTTAGTGGGAGTCTCCTCCTTAAAATTGAAGGGAGAAAGGGATTATATGAATGATTTTGTGATATTCAAGGAAGTGGCAAGTTGGAAAAGAGCAGTCAGATCCAGGGACGATAGATTTTGGAAGCAATGCTGGAAAACATAGTAAGGGCAACACACACCTTCTAATTACGAAGCACAGCGGTTTAGTGTAGCGTTTTTCCTGGTGTTCTTTAGGGCTATGCGCATTAGCGTGATAGTGAGCACCTCAAAGAAAGGTGTGGGCAGGGGGTTGCAAAGAGAGGATTTAGAGTGGGATGCCTGGTCAGTGCGGCAGTGCCCAGGAGGGCAAAAACAGACCAAGACAGGAAAAGGGAAATGAGCTCACATGGGGAGGATAGCGGGCAGCGTGATCTGTCCAGTGTGGCAAGTGAGAGAGTATGGGCAATGTAGGCTCCAGGGTAGTGCTCTTCCTTTTTGTTACATGAGGACTGGACTAACGTGTCCCGTTTTCAGTTGGAAGGGTTCTGAAGCAATGTGCGGAGCTAGCTGTTTTCGGGGACTTGATAATCAAGTCCCACTCTTTCAGGATTGGAGCAGCATATGAATCCGTAAGGTTGAGCCTAGAGGAGGCAGCTATTAAAGAGTTGGCCAGGTGGTCATCTGGGCGTTTTAATGGTTATGTTAGACCCTGTGCAAACTGTTAAAAGAGGTAAGTGGTTGACTTTGTTCTTTGTGTTTAATTTAAGTCAAGCCTGCTGGAATTTTGGATGTGCAGGGTATGGTATGTTCACTGTGCGGGGAAGCGAGCTGAGCGTAGGCCAGGAAGAAGTCAGTTGGGAGAAGGGCAGACTTGGCCAGAATCGCAGTAGGGGCATGTGTTGGGACCAACTGCTTACCGAGTTATTGCATAGGAGAAGGTATTGGTAATAGAGGACGCACACAGGAGACTTTGGTTGAGTTAAATTAACTTCTGCTGTATTAAGGCATCATAGCAGGTATATACATATAGTAACGTTTCAGGACTATAAAGTCCTTTCTACACCATATAGGTGTACGGTCTGAAGAAAGTACTTGATAGTCCTGATACATTACTATATGTATATCTTCTCATGTCCACATGGATCCAGTTTTGAGACGCCGGGATCAACAGAGGGTCAGCACCAAGGAGGAAAATATTATAACCTTTTTTCTTTAAAGCAACGGTGTGCCATTTTTTTCACTCCCACTTTTCCGAGTTATTGCGTATGGAGAGGGGTAGGGACCCTCCTGATATAATTTTGATGCATATAGAGGGAACAACTTGGCATCGGTCCAATCGTTAGACTTAATGAGGGACATAGCGCAGTTACTGGAAAGATTTAGGCCTATGTTGCTGGTTTCGTCGGAGGTGTCTCCTAGGTTGCATTGGCGTGGGGCTAGAAATGACGCCGCGGTAGACAGATCAAGGAAGAAAATTAATTCGGTGATGGCGGCATTTGTGCTGGATATAGGGGACATAGTGTTAAGGCACGTGGATCTTGAAAGAGCGCTGAAAATCCTGTTTAGGGAGAATGAAGTTCACTTATATAGCAATTATTAGATAAAAATGATTCCATAAATATTATTCAATACAATCTATGCAATTAAAAACAGCCAGATCAATTTCCACATTTAGACCTTGGGGCGATAGGGTTTGTAATTTGTGGATCCTAAAGGTTTCACATTGACATAGTCTCTTGAATGTATTGTCACCCCTATTGTCCTGTTTAATGACTTCAATGCCTTTCACAGTAAACTGGTTTGAATCTTTACTGTGAAAGTTATTGAAATGTGCAGATAGCCCATGGTTGAGATAACCCTTTTCGATATTCCTTCTGAGTTCGAGGAATCTGCACTTAAGTCTTCCCTTTGTTCTGCCACGTACTGTTTATGAAAGGGACATTCTTGTACGTAGACCACAATTAATAACATGCTAAAAGAGGCACCCGTTGTGCAAGAGATCATTTTATGTGTTAAAGGATGTATAAAACCGCATGTCATTCTGCGATTACTACCACATTTAAAACAACCAGATGGTTTGGGGATAAGCCATGTGTTATCTTTCAAGGTTTCTTTTTTATTTGATTTTAATTGGCTGAGGCAAGAAGATTTTTGAGATTCCTCCTTGTTTTATATGTAATGACTCGATATTCTAGCAGCTCGTTAATTAAAAGTGGGCCTTCGTTTAAGATGTGCCAATGTTTTTTTAAGGATCATATTCTATTTTGTTGTTCCCTCATTATAGGTAGTAATAAATCAAGATATAGTTGTCTTATTTTTTTACATCGTCTCCATTTGAACAGTTTCTGTGTCGTTTAATTAGTAGGTCAATTCTTTACAGTTTTGCCACTTACGTAAGAGATTCATCTATAATCTTAGGGTCATATCTCTTTTCTAAAAAACAATTTTTTAGGGTTTCGGCTTCTGTAAAGAAGTCTCCATCATCAGTGCAGTTTCTTCATTATCTCTGACACTCGCCGAACATGTGGGGTGGTGGCAGCTCTTAGCATTCAAATAGCCGCTATAGTCTAAGGGGCCTATGCAGAGAGCAGCGCTATTTCAAAACTCGCCATTTTTTGGAGAAAATCGCGCAGAAAACAGCAGAAAATGGCGAGTTACGAAAAACGCGCCAATTTTTTTTTTCTATTTCTAAAACTCGCCTCGCGGCTGGCGGGAACCTCCATCTCGCCAGTTTTAAAAATATCCTTATGCAGAGAGGCGCGAACGGCATCTAGCGGCTGTTCGCGCCAATAAAATGGCGCGATTGTCTCCTTTTTGCCTCGCCAGAAAAAGTTGGCAAGAAGCTGCCGCTCGCGGCCATAGCAAAGGGAAAAAAAAGGCGCAATTTTTTTTTAACACATTTCTGCAGCGCGCATCTCGCCAATTTAAACTCGCCACACGCATTCATGTTAAACATAGCAGAATTCGCACATTTCTGCATATGGAGAATAAAACTCTCCAAAAAAGCTACTTTTATTAAACTCGCCAATTTTAAAATTCGCTGCTCTCTGCATAGGCCCCCAAGTCTTTTCTGTAAAGTTTGCTATGTATATGACCCTCTGAGTGGAATAGTGTAACATATAGAAAGGCAATACTATCAGGAGTAAAGCTGCCATTTAAAAAAAAATTAAATATGTGCATCAACACAATCTGCTCACTGACAAGGGATTAGCTAAATTGCAGATCGATCCGTTCTACTGTAATTGATCGCTTTGCTCTGGGTTATTTAATTCAGTTGTTGCTGAACTACATTACCCACAATGCAAAGTTCTCTGCGGCAGATCATGGGACCAGGCAGTTACTAGATACAATTGGTGCACTGCTAGAAAGAGGGCAGGGCTCAAAAGCCAGAGCCCATCAGAAGGGCAAGGGGGTGTGACTTTGTAAATGGTTTCTATAGAAACAAAAATGCTTGCTACATTGGAAACATTACAATTTTTTTTTTAAATGCTACAAGTATTTTCTCATAGTACAGAACTGATTTATTTTAAAAACACACACACACACACATAGGATATTGCTTGAACTGCATCTTTAATGTCACATGTGAATTTAAGGTTGGGAACATTGGTGGACTGAAGGATCGCCTGATTCACTCAATATGCTTGCTACATAAGCATCCGTGTGAGTGCATCACCTTTTACCTTTTTCTGTTCAATAAGTAAAATTGTCTTTTATATTGCACCATTGGAGGTTTCTCTTTGCGCTCTCATTTCAGATCATATCTCTTGACACAGAAGTCTGGACCGTGTGCCTCCCACACAGTTTATATAATAAACAGTAGTTCTGTTGTCCATTTGAAAATGAACCACAATATCCCTTGTCTGAGGGAGCTGAATTGCTAGGAGAGCATGCAGCTTGAGCTCTCAGTGAAACTGTCCAGTCATTTATGACATGTAAAATCACCTCTTGAATAGCTGTGAATTGTAGAGATGGAATGCCTAGAATCATCTGGCGCGTATACAGTGTGTATCACAGAAACGTTAGAGAATGTGTAGGTATCAAAACTGACTACCCATATTTATTTGGAACACAGAGTGGTGAGTAGCCACATTGTGAATTTGTTGTTTACCTAAAGGGTGCTGATCTGTGTTTAACATTAAGAGATCAGCTAGAAAAACAAGGCAAGTCAAACCCCAAGGCTTAGATAGCGTATGACTGACTAAATTATCCTCCTGAAGGTAGATGGGGTGCTTGAAAGGCAATCACAGATGATTGGAAAATTTGATAATTCATCATTAATAGCAGGGAGCACGGGGTGCTGCTGAGTGCAGTAGCATCATAGGTAAACAATCTTTAATGACCCTTGAATGATTCCTGTTAACTTGATTTTGTTTACACTCGTCTTTACAAACAACGCTGGTCACACTTAAGCTGAGATTCACAAAAGGGTGCTGCTTTGGCACGCCTCTGCTCCCATTCATATGAATGGTAGTATTTATGTATGTATGTATGTATGTATATCTTTATTTATATAGCAATTGGAGTGTGATGATGGTCAGCGCAAACTCGTGGAACTCAAGATGATGATGAAGAATAAAACAAAATAATACACAGTATTAGTGCATGAATCAGCGTGTGTGGGGGGAGGGGGGGAAGTGGGGGGAGGGGGGGAAGGGGTGGGATGGGAAGGGGTATTAGTGAATGCCACTAGATATACAGCAAATGAAACATAAATTGTAAGTTTCAGCGACTCACACGGGCTTGTGTAAGACTTCACCCTCAACGATGGATGTGGTGGGTAAATACAAACTCCTGAAGCGGAGCAATAATAGACAAAAAATACACACGGCCATATGTGAGTTTTGTTCCCTCAGTGGGTGTTGTTAGCATGCTCAGATGATGTGGATGCGTCTCAGTGTTCTACCCCCAGTGAGTGTGGTGTATGAGTGGCTCCTCTCCCCAATCCACCATGAAATGTATGTATATATAACTATATCCACTGTATGCTAGCCGGAATTCTGTTCATATGTTGATTACATCTGTAATAACGGGATAACAATGCAGCAAAGTTGTAACTATGTTATGAGCAGTGTTCTGCTCAAATAGAACCACTACAACAATTGCCCCTTTTTGAAAGGGCTGAAAGTAATTAATTTTTAAACTGTTGTGATTTTTAACTGTTGTTGTAACATGTCGAAAGACATTTAATATCTGTATCTACCTATTCAACTGGGGGCTCCAATTACATTGAGGGAGTCAGTAATTGAAGCGGGGGATAGACAGCCCGGTTTCTGAACCATTTTTTAATTAATCTACACCATGAAACGTATGCATATGTAACTATATCTACTGTATGCTAGCTGGAAATCTGTTCATATGTTGATTACATTGGTAATAACGCTTTGCGGGATAACAATGCAGCAATGTTTTAACAATGTCATGAGCAATGTTCTGCTCGAATAGAACCACTACATCAATTGCCCCCCCTTTTTGAAAGGGTTGAAAGTAATTGATTTTTAACTGTTGTGGTAACATGTCGAAAGATACCTAATATCTTTATTAACCTATTCAACAGTGGGTTCCAATTACATTGAGGGAGACAGTAATTGAAGCGGGGGATCGACAGCCAGGTTTTTTCACTGTTTTTAATGAATCTATTAAACAATCATGTCCCTGCGCCTATATATACCATGCACAATGAGCATCCGGCAGGAACCTGACGAAGCTTACTGCGAAACGCGTTGTTCCCTGCCGGAGCTCATTGAGAGAGGGACCCATTCAACCGCCGGAGATCCGGTTTAGATACTCCCTTCCGGTTCCACTGCCGGACGCGTCAGTGAGAACACAAACGGAGGAAGAGGCCTTGCTGGATAGCCACGCGGCTGATGCTGGGCAACGATAGTTGTCTTTTGTGTGAGTGTGTTCATTATTTGTTTACGTTTTACACTGTTACCAATAAAGACTTTATTAGCTACTAATTCAGACTTTGCCCATCCTTTGGTCTATGGGCGTTTGGGAGAGGAGCCACTCATACACCACACCCACTGGGGGTAGAACACTGAGACGCATCCACATCATCTGAGCATGCTGACAACACCCACTGAGGGAACAAACTCACATATGGCCGTGTGAGTTTTTTGTCTATTATTGCTCCGCTTCAGGAGTTTGTATTTACCCATCACATCCATCGTTGAGGGTGAAGTCTTACACAAGCCCGTGTGAGTCGCTGAAACTTACAATTTATGTTTCATTTGCTGTATATCTAGTGGCATTCACTAATACCCCTTCCCTTCCCACCCCTTCCCCCCCCTCCCCCCCACACACGCTGATTCATGCACTAATACTGTGTATTATTTTGTTTTATTCTTCATCATCATCTTGAGTTCCACGAGTTTGTGCTGACCATCATCACACTCCAATTGCAACCATAAGAAGGACTCGGGGTTTGTCTTCTTCAAGGTCAAGCAGCAGCAAAACCAACAAAAGGGCCAGTATACTATTTTATACTATTTCATACAATTTTACATTTTCTACAACTTTTTAATATTTAGCACATAGCTTTTTAAAATTTCTAGGCGTTTAAGTAATTTTCAGCCACATATTTTAGGGAGCGCCCCAGTTTCACACCCAGTTTATTTATATAGCGCCATTAATGTACATAGCGCTTCACAACAGTAATACATGTGACAATCATATAAATAACAAATAAAACAAAACACATAATGGGAAAAAGTGCTGCAGACATTAAAGTAACACTTAGGAAAAGGAGTCCCTGTCCCAAAAAGCATACAATCTAATTGGTTAAGTAGGACGAACATAGAGAGACAGTAGGAGTGTTTTCTGTTAAGTGTGTCTGCAAGGGCCAAGGTCGATGTATGAGGTTTATGGTATCAGCCACGGAGCTACAGTACTTGTATGCTTCATTAAGGAGGTGGGTTTTAAGATGGGTCTTAAAGGTGGATAGAGAGGGTGCTAATCTGATTTTGAGGGAGACATTCCAGAGGTGTGGGGCACAGTAAGAAAGGTTTAAGGCGGGAGAGGGCTTTAGAAAAAAAACGGGGTAGAGAGAAGACTTCCTTCAGCAGAACGCAAGAATCGAGATGGTGTATCGCGAGAAATTAGGGCTGAGATGTAAGGAGGAGCAGAAGAGTGTAGAGCTTTAAAAGTGAGGAGGAGAATAGAGTGTGTGATACGGGATTTGATACGAAACCAGGAGAAAGATTTCAGCAGGGGCGACGCTGAGACAGATTTAGGAAAGCGTAAAGAGATTCTGGCAGCAGCGTTTAGGATAGATTGTAGGGGAGACAGGTGAGAGGCAGGAAGGCCGGGCAGCAGGAGGTTATAGTAATCAAGACGGGAGAGAATTAGGGCCTGAGTCAGAGTTTTAGCAGCAACAGAGGAAAGAGCGTATCTTTGTAATATAGTGGAGGAAAAAATTACAGGTTTTAGCTACCTTTTGAATGTGAGAGAGGAGTTGACTGTGACTCCTAGGCAGCATGCTTGTGCTACTGTGTGTATGATAGTTATGTTCAGATGCAGCGGCCGTTATCTGAACATTTCACGATTTGTATTCCTGGGCATACCCAGGTTGTGCCGCATGATTTCTTCAAACTTTCCCGCATTAAGACGCGTGTTTACTAGTGTTTTTATCGGGTGTAGAAAATGGCATTTTAGCGTTGTCTGTCAGGTAGCAAGGATTGCCGTTCGCCAGGTTTTCACTGACGGTCGGACCGTTATTGTAAGCCGGTGCCGGTGCTGGCACATTGCTGGATTGGGATAGGTGCGACTGGTGTGATTGGTGGTATTCACGGCAGCGCTCACGGAAGAATAACAAGTGAATGCCGCAGAGTTCACGAAAACGGCTCCGTGAAACATTCGGATAACGGCCACGTCATCTGTAGAAGTAGGTAGTAGGGCCAGGTTAGGGAGGAAATATGAGGAGCTCCGTCTTTGACATGTTAAGATTACATCAGCGAGGGGCCATCCAGGATGATATAGCGGAGAGATATTCAGAAACTTTGGTCTGTACAGCAAGATATCAGAGCATACTGTGCTGTAGAAAACCGGTGCTCAAGAGCCACTCACACATAAGAAAATAAGGCAGAAGTTCCGCTGTATAGAAACAGAACACCCATCAATGCGTAATAGTACTCACGACTTGGCAAATGGGCTGCAGGAGAGGGGGGGAGCGTCTGGTATAGCAAATAATTGTTGCACGCCTTACATCAGGGAGTAATCCTTGACTTGCACATCTCTCATGGCACTGTTGATGTCGAGTGTGGTGTCCACGCCTCCCGCGTTGCTAAATTCAGCTCTGTAGCGGCTCTCACAACTCCGCGTCACAGCCAGAAGTATTCAGCGTCGGCACCCTCAAACCTCTCTGCCCAAGCTGCGTGATGTCATCTCTCTCAATGGTTGAAGTAAAGGTATGGTGGCTTGTAGTTGCCAAATAAACACAGCACAGTGGATCCTCTGCTTGCCGTGCTCCCTGGTATCTGCATGCAGTATATGAACAACTCCCCAGCAGGGGACAAACCGGTGCACAGCGAAGGGATGAATGAATAATCAGAGGGATTTATTTAAATAAAAAACATGGACAAAGAAAGCACTGATACAGTCACTCTAACATGTTTCACACGCAGGGTGCTTTTTTTTTAATTTAAATAAATCCCTCGGATTATTCATTATCCCTTCGCTGTGCACCGGTTTGTCCCCTGCTGGGGAGTTGTTCATATGGTCTATACAGCAGGTGTAAGGTCAGGTAGATGCAGTGGGTGAATGCAGAAGTTGGGCTTGACCTCCAAATTGGCCCAACATCCGAAGCCGACAGGCAGGGCCGCCAACAGAAATCGTGGGGCCCGGGACAAACATTTTAAGCATGTTTACATAAGGGCCGAGCGTGGGTGAGCCCACGCACGAGCACCGCGTGAGCGGGGACTTACATATATCTACATATGTAAGTAACCGCGGTAAGCGCCGCCCGCTCAGCGCTAGCGAGGACGCAGCCTTACTCCCTCTTTTCTTCACTCACACCCTCTTTCCTCTCCCTCTGTCATTTACCTCACGTTCACTCATTCCCTCCCCCCCAAGATATATACCAAAAAACTTACCACCCTCTAATACATTAAAAAAAAAATCCCCACCCCCTCAAGTATATACAACCTCCCGCCCCCAAATGCATACAATAAACCCACCTACCGAATACATATAAAAATCTCTCTCTCTCTCTCTCTCTCTCTCTCTCTCTCTCTCTCTCTCTCTCTCTCTCTCTCTCTCTCTCTCTCTCTCTCTCTCTCTCTCTCTCTCTCTCTCTCTCTCTCTCTCTCTCTCTCTCTCTCTCTCTCTCTCTCTCTCTCTCTCTCTCTCTCTCACAGTATATATACACACAGTATATATACACATATACACACAGTATATATACACACATATACACACAGTATATATACACACAGTATATATACACACATGTAACAGATTTTCTGACCTGACTGACCCACCCAATCTCACATTGGCCCCTGTGGTCTAACCAGTCCCCATTACATGGTAGTGTCTGGTGGTGCACCTGTTTGACTCCTGAGTCTCCCGCATGATGTTGTGTGGGGAATGCCAACCCAGACAGGCAGCTGAGGTAGTGTGTTAGAGTCCTACCTACATACAGCGCAGCGCCTCCACCTCATCAGGATCTCTGCGTCCGCAAGGAGATGGTTCTGATGAGGAACTCCTTCTTTGTGGTGCCTTCCACTGGAGAGTAACTTCACACTCACACAGTGAGACCTTCAAAAGGTCTGCTCTCCCAATGGAGTTGGATCACTTCTCCCCTCAGGGAGATCACCGCTAGTGGCTCCCCTCAGGGAGTTAGCCCACTAGTGGCTCCTTAACTTCCAACTGGAGAGTAGTCCTGTAGAACACAACTAACTTTGAACAGTGCTGTGCCTTATATACCTCAGGAACAGGCACATCTCTGATGTCACTAACGGGGGACTCAGAGCATGTTACCATTCCCCTTGAATACATATGACACCTCACCAGGGTGTGAGGGCAAACCTCCATGATTGATACTGGCAATCCTGCAACTTACCAGGTTTACTGCCAGCATGAGAGAGAACTGTATGCCATTTTACAGCATGGCTACATTCTCCCCCTGTTGAATCCCAACACCCGTCTGGGACCTAAATTTGTTAGACCTTACTCCAGGAAGCACTGCAAAATATAATAACATAATTATGCACAACAAATTATATCATACAGTTCTCATGATACATTGAACATCCCCAATGCTTAGTGACCAGCAGATGGCACTGTACTTGAAGCAGACCCCACTCTCTTATCTACCTAATAATAATGCCTAGGGTCTGGCTTCTTCACCTCCTGACCAGCATGATCTTTAACTGTCACACTATACTCCCGAGGTAACCCATTCTCCGGGCGGTACTCAACCATATGCATGTGAACATTGCGCGCAATGCTCCATACCCTCATCAACTGAGAAATTCTTTCCTCCGCTCTATGCCCAGTACATTTTCCAACCTTGGACCGGATGTATTCCTCTATGGTCTCTCTCAACCACCCATGCCTTTGGTCCTCTATTTCCTGCATAAGAGGTTCAGGAACATACGGGTACTCCAACCCGTGGGAATTCTTATACCGTGTCACTATGGCCCTTTCAGCCCGACTCGTTCTTATTAACCTGGCGTTGCCTGCGTTACCTGGCAGCACCCATGATAAGGGTTCCGCGGGGCTCACAGGGTCCAGTAACCTATCAGGTCCCTTGGGATCCACCACCCCTGAGTTAATGTCGTACCACATCAATCTTAGTTCCTCCTCATGAGCTTACTCCGTTTATTCTCCTGGGGCCCACCAGTAATCCACTATCCCTTCTCGATCTAGGATAAACCTGGTACGGTCTAGCCAGGCCTCATATCCCTCAAACTTGGGTGCCCACCACCTAGTCTCCTTAACCTCTTCTGGTACCGCTATGGGACCCTCGCCTTCCTCTAACTCCCCACCAGAGGATATCCCTGAAGTACCCGTTGATCTCAAATTGGATCCCAGCCTCTTGGGCCAACTGGTAACCTGTATGCTAATGGAGCTGGGACAATCGCTCGAAGCAGACACCTGTCGCGTATACCTTCCCCTTCCCGACCCGTCATCGGACGTGAAACATTCCCCAGAGTCCAAGTTCTCCCCAGTCCTGTCATCAGAGGTGGCTCGGGACTCCCCAGACAACCCTTGGCTCGATGGTGACCCATAGGAAAAGGTGATAGGGGTTGGGGCTTTAACTATGGCCGGGGGTTTGGCGTAGGGGAATACGGCAGGCATCCGCGGGGCTACGACCCACATCTCTCCACTACCTGGTCCGGCACCATCAGACTGGCCATCCGGTTCTCCCGCCTCGCTGCTCCCAGGCTTCCGCAGGCGATCTGGTACAGCTGCTCGGTCGCGAGGACGCCGCCATCTTCCATCCGGCTCCGCTGTGCCCACCGGATGTGATGTCCTGGATCTCGTGGGCTTCGCCGCCATCTTGCATTGGGTCCCCAACCGGAACCTCTTCCTCCAGAACGACGTCCGCCGCAAGTGACGGTTCTGCTCTCCACTCCGCTCGGGCCTGGGCTAGGCCTTTCTCCGCCGTTACCACCACCGGCGCCTGAGGAGGGCAAGGCTATCGCCTACCACTCCGTCGGCGTGGTAGGGTTCCTCCTCCACCGTCGGCTCCTCCAGTCACCACGGCCGTGGGACTCCGCATCTCAGGTTGTCGCTGCACCGGTGACACGAGACTCCGCTCCGCCACAGCACAGGTGAGTGCCGGCTCTTTTGCAGCACCGCCGTAGTGGTCCGCCGGTTGGCGCGTCACCACCGGTATCGGGGTCACTTGCTTCTCGTCCGAGGAGTCGGACTCCAACCCAGGGAGTGGCACCCCGTCGGTGACCGTTGATTAAGCTCTCGGCCTCCACCTTGGTGACAGGCCCCTTTTTCCTCCGGCTCCGTCTTGATCATGAGGAGCGATCCCCATGCTCCGGGATCTACGGGTTCTCTCCAGGCCACACCCGGGGCCGCCTCAGCCGTTAGCATGGCTGGGTCCACCCTCACCTCCACAGTTTGTCCGAACACAAAGGGCTGCCCCGCCCATAGATAATGGATGCCGCATTGCGGGCATCTGGATGTGGTATTGACAGGACCACCCGCCAGCCGACACTGCATGCATAGGCATCTGACAGTCTCTGTCCCCCCCGCTCTAAGCACCAGGAGGCCTCCTGGAGCCGAATAGGGATGGGCGGAAATGTCCAGATCGTCTTCACTCTTGCAGGCCATGTTGTTCACGGGAGACACTTTTTGCAGTGGTCTTCCCAGTAGATCAGTTCCTCGCAACTGAAGGTCAGGGGCTGGTTTGTTAACTCCTCCTCCCTCCTCTGTGCCGGTAGCCCAGTGCTGCAGGGGGGGGGGGGCGATGCGCAGGGGGTGTCCTGGTAGTGGGGCCACTGCTGCAGGGAGTGGCCTGGTGCTGCAGGGGGGGGGGGCATGTTGCAGGGGGTGGCACCTGCAGGTAGGGGGACGATGCTGCAGCCTGCTGGGGTAGCCCAGTGCTGCAGGGGGGGGGGGGGGGGCGATGCGCAGGGGCCCGGGACGCCAGTATCCTTTGCCCCCCCCTCTTGGCGGCCCTGCCGACAGGCACACACGTGGGGGGTCTTACAGTGAAGACCAAGCCACGGCTTGTGAGAGCCAAGCAGCCTACAGAGGCCTTGCAGCTGGATGCGGATTCTGGGCCTGACCTTTGGTCACCCCAACTTCCAGCACCTTGTAGGGACAGCTGTCCCAGCTCTCCCCCCTTGTCAGCGGCCCTGCTTGTATGAGCCTCGCTGTAGAGATTCAATCTTAGTTGAGTTTACCCCGAGTCGATAACTTCTTGACAGACTCAAGTGAAGCTTAGGGAATCATATAAACAAAGGGTAAGGTAAAATCAATGTGCTTTTTCTAACATGAAAAATAAAGCTTGAAACTTGCATAAATGCTAATAACAAAGGGAAAATAGCCTTCAGCTCAAATAAAAAGGCTTTCCTGCTGTGCGATGTACAGATTGATGGATTTCATGTTCATTGAAATTTTGACATTTGTGTAAACTCCTGAACTGTGTGTCCTGAAATAATTCATTTTGTCACTTTCATTGAAACTTCATGTGATCCACCTCCAAGAGTGTTACTCTAAACAGATGCAAGAGGGCCAAGGTTTTTAAAACAGCAATTAATCAGTGCAATACTGTTCAGCTTTCTAGATTGTGAAATGTGTTGTGGGTTGTGAAACCTGTGTGATATATATCGAAATAAATAAAGAATATCTGGCACTCCTGTAATGGTATTGTAATGACCTGGTGCTTGTGTCATAAAATAATAAAGCATACGTTACCAGCAAAGGTAAAGAGACAACAGCACTCAGTAGGTATAAGCAGCAACAAACTGTATTAAAGAAACTTGCACATATATCCAACGTTTTGGTCTGCCGAACGGGACCTTCCTCAGGGGGGGGTGCAACAGGTAAGTGACATCTCGTGACTTATATACCCACCACCCAAGTGCTCTAAACCACGCCCATTAATTAAAATCAGCCAAACCGCGCGAAATTGCAGATGATTGGTAAAAGCAGCACAAGTGTGAGTCAGCCACAGCAAAGCATCGCCATTGGAGAATGTCCGTTCATGTGGCCAAACACAGAAACAGCATCTTTGGTCTCCAAAACTACCAACGCATGTGCACGTTGGATATATGTGCAAGTTTCTTTAATACAGTTTGTTGCTGCTTATACCTTCTGAGTGCTGTTGTCTCTTTACCTTTGCTGACATTGAAGACCTACCCAAGTCTCAAATTGTAAAGCCAGTACAACCAACCTCACACGGATGAGACCCAAAAGGTCGAAATAACTGTCTGTGAGTGGGTTCACTGGCTTTGTATCTCATCCCAGGCTATGTTTAAAAGCTGTCTTTAAAACAGCGAGCGTTGGCTTAAGGGTTTCTTGTAATAATGGATTTAAGGCAAAGGGTGTAACTGTGTGCTCATTTGCATGTGATTTCCCAGAATACCTTGCTGCAGTGGAAGCACTGTATGCTAGGTGATAATGGTGAAAAGCAGGGTTGCACACTTGTGAATGTGCTCACAAGTAATATTTTTATTTGACATGTATGTATATATATAATTGTTATCCTAATCAGCTATCAGCTGTGTGAGGATTTCCTGCTAATCTACTGTGGGACGTGAGACGGAGACCGTAGGAGCTATAAAGTTACATGCTTTACAACTTGTAACATGGAGTACTGCGTTGAAGTAAGGCAGTCAGTGCTCGTGGAATCAGCTATATAATCTAAAGGAGTGTGGAGTCCTGGTGTAGTTAAAGTACACAGATGGACTAGGGTTTGGCTGCCTGGTCATCCCCTCCTCCTCTCACCCTTCCCCCGCTACATCGGGGCAGCACTCACTCGCAGTAACTTCCTAGGATTGTGTCCGGATCGGCATAATTGCGGTTTCCCTGTGGTGAGAGACACAGCCGACGGACGTCCTAATACCATCAAGAACGAGTGGATAAGGGTGAGATCATTACCGAGCACTGTACATGTACTTACATTCACCGGAACTTTACAACATCTTTGGGTATGCTCCTCTGGACTTACATGTGATCAAGTGTCACAGCACCATTCATTCTGTCCTCCCCCAAGGAAACTAGTCCCTTGATTCATATTGTGTGGTTAACACCAGCAGGTATATCCTCTCCAACTATCAGCTGTATGGGTTGATTTCCTTTTTAAGTCTGTAAGCATATTAGTATTTGTATGTGTTTATTTTTATGTTCATCTTACATATAATATTTCTATAGGGGTGTTTATTGTTTTAATAAATTGTCATATAATTTTTTTTAGATATTTGGACTCTTGCGCTCATTTTGTTTACTTTATTGTTTATTTAGATTTGGAAAATCTTTGTTTGAGCTGCATATATGCTTAGTCTTACCTTGCAATGTTTCACCTTCACATACTTTGCTCAGATTATTTCACTGACATTTATTCACTATTCTAAATGAAGCGTTGCTTTTTTCCTTTATTTGTTCATATATATATATATATATATATATATATATATATATATATATATATATATATATATATATATATAATGTGTATACAGTATGTATATGTATATAAATATATATATGTATGTGTATATATGTATGTGTATATAAATATATATATATATATATATATATATATATATATATATATATATATATATATATATATATATATATATATATATATGCAAATATAGCTGTATGCTCATCTGCATGTCTTAGGCAGGTCTGCAACCCCGCCTTTCCCCATTATCACCCAGCATACAGCACTTCCACTGCAGCAAGGGATTCTGGGAAATGACATGTAAATGAGCACACAGTGTCACTTTTTGCCTCAATAACCATTTTTAACATGGTTCCCTATAGGCTTAAGCTTGCTGCATGGTCACAGCTTTGAGCACAGCCAGGGTTAAGGTGCATACCCAGAAAACCACCCACAGACAGCTGTTTCGACCTTGATGGGTCTCATCAGTGTGGGGTTGATTTTACTGGGAATGCAAGAGGGGCTATGGGATAGGCTAAACCATAATACTGAGTTAAGTTATGGTGAGTAAAAAAAGTGACAAAAACCCTCCACAGGAAAGCAAATATGCAAATATAGCTGTATGCTCATCTGCATGTCTTAGGCAGGTCTGCAACCCCGCCTTTCCCCATTATCACCCAGCATACAGCACTTCCACTGCAGCAAGGGATTCTGGGAAATGACATGCAAATGTATATATATGGATCAGGTCTATGTAACAGAGGGGACAAATGTTATCTGATCCTATAACCCAGTGTCTATATCCTATATCTAGTGTCTTCCCTCTGTTACATAGACCTGATCCATATATATATACACACACACTCTTCAGTGTTTTCTGTGACTGACAGGTAGGTATGTATAATCTTATTTATATTGCACCAACAATGTACATAGAGCTTACACAATTAAAATACAAGGTTAAAAAATTACAAACAAAGGGGATACGTGCAACTGGTAAGTGACAACATGAGGCAAAGGAAGACACTGCCCCCAAAAGCTTACCATATAAATTGTATATTGGGAGGCTTATAGACACAGTAGGAGTACAAAATGCATTACTAGAAGTGCAGTTAGGGGAGGTGAAGAGATATACATTGTTAAATGCTGCTTCATTAGGCTAGTTTTTCATAGGCACATCAGTATTACTTCTGTGACAGAATAATACAGAATAATGTATTCATATTTTAAGAACATTATATTTTATATTAGTATGTATCAGACAGTGTCACAAAATTCATGTTTAGCACACGTCCTTCTCTAGTATAGAGAAGTATATATTTACTAAAGCCCCCCACCTACAATACAGAGACAAAACAAGTGCAAAATAATGTTTTGAGTGGGCTTTATTTTGTAATCCCTCTTTATTTCCCTAGATGTATCAATATGTAGATACAGTACTAGGGCAGGGGCCTGAGTCCACCTCCCCTGTACATAAGAGAGAATAGTTAGCTGAAAGGGACCAGATAGTACACAGTAGGATGCGTAACTTTTAATAACAATACTTTGGCCCTCAGAATCGGAAGACACTAGATATAGGATATAGACACAGGGTTATAGGATCAGATAACATTTGTCCCCCTCTGTTACATAGACCTGATCCAGGGGTTACCTAAGATTATATACCTGACGCCATATGCCCGGACGCTCACTGATTTAGTGAGCGCATTTCCAGTGTGTAGATGATATCGGATTTACTCTCTGCACCAATAGTGTACAGGGCTTACTATTTTCATTTACCCTCCACCACATTTGCAGTATCACGTACCAATACACCCAATAGGCTTGATCCAGGGTTATCTCAGGTCATTACCTGACTCAGTGTTTAAGATTGCAAAGCTAAACGGTGCATGTTCATCCAGAGTAAACACGCTCCGGTCACTTTATTCTAACAGTGGCTACAGTACTGTGTATAGCGCTTATACCACTGACACTGGTTTATGGGATCCAATATCATCCGTGTCCCCTCTGTTACAAGGACCTGATCCAGGGCTATCTAAGGTTATACACCTGACGTCATATGCCCAACCACTAACTGATATAGTAAGCGCATATCCAGTGTGAAGATTATATTGAATTTACTCTCTGTACTATCAGCGTATAGTGTTGACATCGTTCCCTACAGCCTCCACATTCAGCACTAATTGGCTATTAACGGCACCGTGTTTCCTACTTTCAGTTACTTTACTGTGTATCCTGGTAGCTCAGTCTAACGCTAAACCTCCTGTACTGTACTGTACCTACGGGGCTGGACTTGGGGTCATTCTAGTTTAATCAGTTTCCTAGGTAAGCGCTTGTTTATAGACATAGCATTGGTTCTACTACGTGTGCACATAGACAAATCTGAAACACGGTCACAGATTAAAGAACAACATGCGAGCGTTAAAGATGTGCAGCTTTATCCCACTCAACCCTGCAACATCCGTTCATCGGGACACCCTGTTGTCAGGTGACGTCACGGTGCAGCACGGTAGTCCTTTAGCAAGTCGTTCCATATACATCACCACCTGCATACAAGAGTTATTACAGCTCTATAGACTACACTGCGCTACAGTGTGAACACAGACCTATTGCAGCTTATTGATCCCATCCCCTTCCCTCTTTGTCAATTAAAGCGGGATTCTTGTTTTAAGGACCGCATCAGGCAGTTGATTGGAATACTTATACGTTATTTACCACTAATATTAGGATCCTGAGTACAAACTATACTAAACATCGGATCCAGTGTGTGTCAAGTTTGTCATTTTAATAACCTGTATTTTAGTATATTGTATTCAATTACAATTATATTTGTAATATTTATCACTTATCATTCAGAGCGTGTGCCTGAGTGCTCAACTTGGGTTACTTTTCTCTCAACGCGCATGCTGTTTATACCCACCCAAGAGCACCACCCACATATATTTAGCAGAAGCGGGGGCTTGCCATTGGTTTCTAAATGTCTGAGATGGCGTACTGTAACATTATCTAACAATGTGCATTATATGTCAAAACAAATATCTATATAAATTTATTTCATTTGATGCACAAACAAATGATGAGTATGTATCCCCCTGTAAACAGCTCAGGCTATACCTATCTTCCTTCTACTGCGGTAAGTTCTGTTAAGATCAGGCGCCAGTAATCATTATGGGTTTTCCCCCTTCATAGCCCTAACCTGAATGGTAGACGCAGGCCTGGACTCTGCTGCAGGCGTGAGAAAGAGGGAGGTTCTGCTGACACCAGGAGGGGAGGGGCTAGCTCTATATTTAGCAGCCCACTCCGGTGAGTGAGTTGTTGTTCTTCGTCCTTGCTGTGTGCCGTGTTCCTCTCTTGTTGATGGTTCTTCGATAGAGAGAGTAGCTTAGGAAGAGTTCGAGTTAGCAGTGATATCGAGAGTTTAGAGCTGCTGAGTATTATGCCGTGAGCCACGAATCCTGCGGAACGGTCCGAGGAGTATCAGGAGGCTACGGGCTCCCCGGTGCAACGTGCCGGATGAGAGCGAGAGGAACCAAACCGATCAGCGTCTATAAGTAGAGATGCTAGAATCATAGACTGGTGGACCAATGCCCTCACCCCGCTGCCAGGGGTGATGGGGAGAGAATTCAAGACCCACCTCGAGGCTAACCTCGGAGGTGGGCCACGGGGTATTGAAGCCCTAGCTCAGACCATCCTGTCGGAAGAGTGACTTGGAGGGAAGGAGAGGAGGAAGTCGTGGGAGGTGAGCGGGTTGTACCTCGCCCTGGCAATTGTATTGCGGCTGCTGGAAGCCTTATCGTTGGGATATCGTTGCTCTGTCAAATAAAGAGACTGTTCTGCACCCGTAAAGACTGTGTGTGATTTGGAGAGTATAACCCTGGGAACTGAGGGGTTCTTCTATACCGGTCCTGTCCCATTACCCTGGGAGTATAGAAGATGGAGGCGCTGCACCACTAAGATATCATGGAGGCTATCATCCCAGAAGCCCGGTCCTGGCTCCCCCACAACACCGCGGGAAGCTCAGGCCCTCCTGTTCCTCACAGGTACGCACCACACCGCATGTAATCAGCCCCCATGCACCCCTTACACTCCCGTAGAGACTGGGGGGGGGGGGGGGGGGAACAGGGTTACAAGTAAATAAGTGCCAGGAACCCTTGACCATACAGAATCCAGTAATGATTAAGAACAGTAAGAAGAAGTAAGGATTAGGGAGAAGGAGCGGCTCAGTGAGTAATGACACTGACTGGCACGGAGTTTGAAGCAGGGAAACCTGGTTCAATTCCTGGTGTCTGCTCCTCGTGACCTTGGTCAAGACACTTTATCTCCCTGTACCTCAGGCACCAAAAACATAGATTGTAAGCTCCACAGGGCAGGGACCTGTGCCTGCAAAATGTCTCTGTAAAGCGCTACGTAAAACTAGAAGCGCTACACAAGAACATGCTGCTATTATTATTATTAAGAATAGTTCTAAGCAAATGGACAGGTCTGGGGAGAGGACCTGTGAGTTAGCGTTAGGGACCCCTGAATTGTGGTCTGCCGTGCAGTTGGCTCAGGGGCTTACAACAATTTGGGCCAAAAATGTCAAACTAAAAGACCATTACTTAATAGATATTTATACATATATATTTAGGAACTGTACCGTGTATGAGTTTCACTGGATGTGCTAAAACTGAGCTCTGTCTGTGTTTTATGTTCTGTCTCTGGTTTTAATGCTATTATTATTATTAAGAATAGTTCTAAGCAAATGGACAGGTCTGGGGAGAGGACCTGTGAGTGAGCACGTAACTGCTCTGTATCGTTTCATTTGATGCAAAAGCAAGCAGATAATGTTCATCAGGTCAGAACAAACTTTTCTTTACACATTTACAGTGGCAGATTTCCCATAAGGCCCGGGCCTAGGGCGGCAAATATTTCCGCCACATATGCTTTTGCCGCGCGCTCGGGCCAATCGGACCTAATGTGAAGGCACTTGCCTGTGTTGTCCACCTCCTTACTGCCGCCCTCCTGCTCCTTTGCAACCCCAATATTTCCATGACATCGCGCCGCCGTGCGATGTGACGTTGGTGACGTCCGTGGCGTCATTTGACGCTGGGATTCCAAAGGAGCCGGAGGGCGGCAGCCAGGAGGAGGACGACACAGGCGAGTGCCTCGGGGCGACGGATATTGAAACCCGCCGCTGCCCATTCATTATGCAGATTTTCTTGCAAAAAAATAACTATTGGTGAAAAGGTTTAAACGTGCATCAAATGTATCAGACAAAAACAAGTTCACATTTCACTTACCGTCCAAGGATGCAATTACAACAATAAAAACATAATGCCCAACTTAGATTTTAAACTATTCAGGGCAGGGATTTCCTTTCCTACTGTCTGATTTTGGTGGGCAGTATATAAAGATATACATACTGCACATATATACATACATTCCCTATAAATTACTCTAACTGAGTGATCAGGGAGGACATCTAAATGTAATTTGCATGAAATTAGCATTGGTGCAGTGGGTGGCAGACCTCATCATTTAAAATCGTTTAAGAAATGTAGGGAATATTATTAGTAAACTTAACTGGACAAACAGGGATCATGTTCAGAAGTTTTATGTAACGTCGGTTTCTAAATTGTCCCCTTGGTATTGACACAAGCCTGATAAAACATACAGAACACCTACAAGCTCAAATTGAACCCCCAAAATACCCACAACATATATATAAGCATATAAGTTTCACAGAGGAGTGCTACTGAGCATGGCAATATGTATTTAAAACCAGAGACATAAAGACACAAGCCTGATACACAGATCCTCGTTCTGGTGACCAGAACAGGAAATTAACTCAACATTTTTAATAGGGAAGTCCAATAAATTAGTCTTTACACCTCCTCCCTTAACACAGTCGTAGCTTGGTTTCCTCCCTATATAGTTGGCAAATGAAAATACGTGCGTTACAATTGTGTTGTCAGGAATAAAAAAGAAACATAAACACCCTGTGACCTCCATACATCCTTGTTCTAAACCCACAGCACTTTTAAAGCTCTCCTGCAGTAGGTTAGAACTAATGGTAAATTATTTGTTCGGATAGATTTTATAGTGCTCATAAAAACTCAATTACAGTTTTGACATAACTTGTAGTTTTTTTTCCTGTAATATGATGCTACCATCATCACTGCTCGCAGCGGGTGTGTTAAATTCCAGCAGCAATAACAAATCATTGAACGCTATAAATAAATAAACCTAAGACAGAGCGTTGTTAAGAGTTAATAGTCTCCCATACACTGAATAGTGGCGGAGGCTCCACTCTATTAAAGTGACACCAGGGGCATAGGCCAAATTTCACCAAGTTAGTTGTTTTGTGGAAAGTATTCACCCTTCACACATTTATTTCCTTCTTTATGTTGTCTCTTTTCATCAGGGAAGGCACTCTGTGCTCTTTGGGTCTGGGGAACAAATAGGGTACAGTCTCAGAGAAAAGAAAGCAAACCTGGGTCATAAATATGTTAAATTGGTGCGTGGGTTTAAGTGGCTTTGTAAACTGAACAGAAGAGAACCTTGGACTAATTGATGAATATGAATTGGTGTTAGAAAAGATGCCCCGTTGAAAATCAAGTTATTGGGGGTTTTTTTTCAATGCAAGGGACCCACACACAAACATGTTTATATTTCTGCTTGATTCATGGAGAAATGTAGTGAGACCTGAAATGAGATCTGACTACATAAATAGTTCACAGCTGCATATAAAAATGAGTATATTCATATAAAAATGTTTGTTGAGCATTATGGCATTTTGTTTATTGGTGCAAAGTAAAATATATTTGTAGTTCACAATGTGTTTGCTTACAGAGATGTTTATGCCATGTTTGATTTGCTGGATTTTTTGTGTGGAATAAAATGGGGAAAATAATGAAGCTCAGAGACTATTGGGAAAATTAATTAATATACTCCAAAACAGATGATCGCAGAGTATATTGAATGGCCCCCTTGGAAGGAATAGGAAAAGTGGTGCAATTCTGAGGCAAAAAATTGCTCAAGATATATAAGAGGAAAAAATGATGGGATCTATGTATCATCGTAGAGAAAAGTGACCTTAGATGCACTGCTCTGTTGTAACAGCTATGTAAGAACAGTTTCTAACCTTCAGTAGGAACTCTCTCCTCCTACCTTTCTCTCCTACCACTCCTTACCACCTGCACTTCATCCCAATATGCCAACCCTAATGCTGTTTCTGTTTGCTGTTTCCCAACTCCTTTGTAAATGTTTCTATTCTTTTCAACTTCCACACTGTCCTATCTACATCAAATAATTTCTCTCTCCCTCTACCTTTGCTTGTGCCCACACACTGTGCCACTATTGTCAAAACTCTATCCAAACTACTTCTGCCCACCTCAATAAAAAGCTCTCCCAACTAGCTTTTCACCTCCTTTCTCTCCTTCTACTCCTCCTTCTTGCTGATGGGCAGGGCCGCCAACAGGGTGGGTCTGCTGGGATTGGCGGCCCAGGCCCGGTGAGTAAGGGGGCCGGGACCCCTGTGCAGCCGTGCCCTAAAAAAAAGGGCAGTGTGGCTGTGGGCACCAGGTGGAAGGTCTCTCTGACGTTGGTGCTGGAAGTCAGCTGGGCTAAGCTTCCGGCGCGCGTCAGCATCAGATACCTCATGGGACAGACTGAGGAAGAAGCCTGTAGCAAGAGAGAGCTGGGTCCAGCAGCAACTGCTGTGACCTGAGCCCCCCCGCCCAAACCCCCCCCCCCCCCACCATCCTGCAGCCACCTGCCTACCGCCCCCCATAGCAACACCGCCCTCCCCATAGCAACGGCACCATCTTTGCAGCCACCAGCCCCCCCTATGCAGGCACTGGCACCCTCGCAGCAACCCCCCCCCCGTAGTAGCTACCAGCCCCCCGTAGCAATGCCCCACCCCCCAAAGCAACGGTCCCCCCTTTGCAGCCACCGGCCCACCGGTCCACCGGACCTCCTTAAGCCACCGGCCCACTGCCCATCCGGCAGCCACCGCCCCCCCCCTCAGCAATGCCCCCCCCCATAGCAACAGCCCCCCTTCGCAGCCACTGGTCCACCGGCCTTCCCTAAGCCACTGGCCCACCGTCCATCCCATGGCCACTGCCCCCTGCAGCAACGGCCCACCCGTAGCAATGGCCCCCATTAGCAACCACCTGCCCCCCCCACAGACACCGGCCCTCCCACAGCCACCGGCCCCCCCACAGCCACCGGCCCCTCCGGAGCCACCGGCCTTCCCGCAGCCACTGGCCCCTCCCCCATCCTGCAGCCACTGGCCGCCCGCAGCCACCGGGCCTGACCTGAGACCATCCCCAAAGTAAGTCTGATTTTTATTTGTATTGGGGGTGTATTTTTATATGTATTGGGGGGGGTATATTTATATATGTATTGGGGGGTGTATTTATATATGTATTGGGGGTGTATTTTTGTGTATTGGGGTGGGGTGTATTTTTATATGTATTGGGGGGGGTGGGGGTGTAATAATCAGATTGCATTGCAATTTTTTCCCGTATTACAATTAGAAGAAAACAGTTAAGTAAAAGTTGCGCGCTAAAAAAATGTTTCCGTAGTAGGTGCGATATGGGTTTGGGAGGGGGGCCCTGCTCCTTCAATTTGTTCTGGGCCCCATGATTTCTGTTGGTGGCCCTGCTGCTGGGTATATCTCTTCTAATCCTGGCCCCTAGCCACATACACACCTGCTCTCACCCATGCCTCCCTGTCTCTTCCTCCCTCGCTGCTATGGATGTTAACCCATCTAATTAATACCTATTACTTGTCTCCATTCCTTCTCCCTGTAACCTCTGGAATGTCCTCTCTCTGACTAATGTAAATAAAGGAGTATGCTGCACACCACAATGAAAAAAATATATATACATACAGTCTACCAGTGCTGCTGGTTCAAGGAGTACCTGGCATGCCTAGTCACTTGAGAAAGACCTATTTAGGTCGAAACGTTGTGTGGCACAAATAAATTAGCATTATAATCAAAACCGTAGAGAGTTGGATCCTTCTTTTCCTCTCTCTGACTAACACAGCTGTAGTTGTACACGACTTCTTCTGCTCTCACTTGCATCACCACTTTTCTCTAATAGAAACGTGGCTCTCACAACATGACTCTGCTGTGGAGGCTGTTGTCTTTTACTTTTATTTATTTATAAAAAATTTTTTAGCAGGAAGTAATACTTTAAGGGGCCTATTCTAGTAGCTTCATAAAATGTCTCGCTGGGCCTGTTACAACCCCAGTTTTGTCAGTGTAGTTATCAGGGTATTCAGAAAGACTCTGAAGACATGCGATAGCAAAATGACCAAAACTTGCTAGGAGCAGCGATGTGATATTTGCCTGTCTCAAAAGTTCCCACCCATGCGATCTGGCCCAGCTGCATAGAGAGATGCACAGATAGAGACGCCTCTCCCTGCGCATATCTCTCTAGCGATCGCAGGGTTTTAATAACAATTTAATACTACTGTACGTGAGCAGGGGGTCTCCGAAGCAGAACCGCGTTGATTTCAGGTCCGGGGAACCCCTACTTCCCGAGATACAGGTCCCGGTATGGGGTACAGGTATCTCCTATGCATTTAAATGTCCCGGTCACGTGAAGACTTCTAAATGTAAGACAAATATTGAATGTATGTAATTGTCTTTTTTCAGGTTTTTTTATTGTATTTATTTCTTTGTATGTTTTTGATTGCCCATTGACTACTAATGTATTAATCTTTATCCCTACAGATAAATACAGTGAAATGCAATGCACTTTTTGGCAAATGTTTGTTTTGAACTGATTGTTATTTTTTTCTATTTCTGTTTATTGTTTTCACTAAATTGTTTGGTATTTGGATGGCTTGTTTCTGTTACATTTTAGGATTGGTTAGCGGTTTTATTTCAGAAATTGTTTTGTTGGTTAGATGTTTATTTCATTGTATTCTAGTATTTTATGTAACATAATTTTTATTGTTTTAGCGTTTTTGGTGTTAGAATAATTTTATTGATGCGTAGTTGAGGCTTTATAGTTATTTTATTCTTGTGGTATTTAGGTGCTTGTTTATTTATTTAATTGTTGTCTATTGTTGTGCTTGATGATTTTTTTTAAAGATTGGCCGTTGACTGCTATAGTGGCCTATCATGCCCATATTATAAGGGTATGATGTACCACTGTGCCAATCAATGGGTAGAGGGTTTGGGTACTTGTGCCAGGGTGGGTGGTTAGGCCTCCAGGGTGGGTAGTGGAGGAGGGTGGGTTAACTCCTTAATTACTATAGCGGTTATCACCCGCTAAGGTGATTAAGGGGTAAGGGGCCATTAGATTATATTTTTATTGTACTCGCTGCCAACGGAGGACATAGATCCTTCATCATGGCAGGGATAAGTAGAAGTTTTATTTACTTTATTTATGTTGTCTGGCTAATGTTTGTTTTTGAATGTGCATATGAGCTGTTAGCCATATCTGGATAATAGTAATTTTGCCCATTACTGTACTGTATGTGTTGGGGGGGATGTGGGGGTAGAGGAGGTGGGTAGTAGGGTTGCTGTGTTTTTGAATGTTTATTGTGGGTAGCGAGGATGGATAAAGTTTGCATTTGGCCCTCTCTGGGTGTTTATACCAACCGGGTGGGTAGCGGGAGGGGTTAACCCCTTAATTACCTTAGCGGTATTAACCGCTAAGGTAATTAAGGAGTTACCTCACCGGCAACCACCCCACAAGGCCTAAAAACCCAACAAGGGCCAAATGCCACCTTCTCGCACCCCCGCTACCAACAATAAATATGGTACTGGTAGTTAACCCCTTCATTCCCTTAGCGGTTAGCCGCTAAGTTAATGAAGTTGCCTGTTAATGCATTTTTATTGCATCAGATTCATGTCGGGGGTCTCCTGTGCTGGTATTCATGTGTATAAGCTTCAGAGACACCCGGCATCAATCCGATGCAGGAAAAATTATTTTTTTTCCCTCTAAGTTCTTCTCTCGCAGCCCTTCTCACCAGCTTCACATCAACTTTTTCTGGCGAAAGAAATTTTGGATAAAATCGGCATTCTAAAACCTCGATAACCTAATCGAGGCTACTAGAATTACATGATTGTCAAAAACTGCCGATAAGGGGCTTATCGTGGCACACATGGCAGCATGTTTGGGCTAGAGCCATAAATATCGATAAAATGCTTTCGCCGCCCACTTATCGAGGCTTTCTGAATAGCTGTAGCTATTTTGACCGATAACTGCTAAACAAAAAGTTTCACAAGTGGGTTATGAAGGCTACTAGAATAGGCCCGTTAGAGTTACCTCTCATTTTCAAGTATGTCCTGGGCACAGTTATAACAATACATGTTACATTAAAAGACAGAGGTTATACAGTCAATTCACAGACAATTCATGGACAGATTGAGTTGGAACATTGGGTACAGGGGATAAAGGCCTGGTGAGTTTCAGATTGAAATAGAGAAGCTTTTACACCACCAAACATCAGTGAACGGCAGCAGACGGTTCACACCCTTTAGCTGTCCTTCGGCTGTGCCAAAGGCTGTCCACCTTTGGGGCGACACATATGTACACTGAAGGGGTTCAGATTGAATGCAGCTGCGAATACAAAGTTCTTTTTCCTCTTGGCTCATTAGCATTACAGTGGGTGGGGTTTTATGGCGCTCTCTTTTTCTCACACCATGCTACAATTTACGAGGTGGATGGTAGGTCTCCTCGCCTCCTCCTACTGCCAATATCAGCTCTGCTCCATGCCTCCATCTGTCACTTTCTCTTCTGTTGATGTCAATGCTATCCAGCTTTTCTACCCTCTCTCTCTACACATGGATGTCATCTAAAGGTTCCGAGTACCTTTACAGCCTCTACATCCATTTTTCTTTTTGCCTTTGAATCCAGGTTTTTCTTCTTTCTCTCCTCTGACTTTCCTGTCTTTTTACTGGGAGACTTCAACTGTCATATTGATAATCCCTCAGTATCCTGGCATCTCTCCTCCTCTTTTGGCCTCCAAAGTGGATGCTATCTACAAAGCGATTCCTGCTGTCCCTTCCCCCGTCTCTCTGATTCTACTTAAACCTCTCTCTTCCACTCTTGACTCCTTTTACCTGATTACAGAGTTGGACATTTCTACGCTGGTCTATTCTTTTCCCTCTACCACATACTGTCTTGATTCTATCCCCTCAGACCTTATCAGATCTCTTACTCCTGTTTTAGACCCCACTCTCACCCACATCTTCAATTCTTCCCTCACCTCTGGCACTTTCCCATCATCCTTTAGGCCTCGGCCAGGGTGGCGCTGAGCTGGCCACGATGAAACACATTGCGGCAATGTGTGTGGCCAGCGTCAGCAAGCGCCTGCACCGCTCGGCGCTTAGAACAAGCAAATTTGAATTTGCCGCTTGTAAGCGTGTCATGTGAGCGGTTTGCCCAATGACCGAATTGCCCGCCCATTCCCTGCCTGGCCACAGCCATGTGGTCACCACTGTTCTCAAGAACATTATAGACCCTATGTGCCTTACTAACTACAGCCCTGTATTCCTCTTGTCATTTGCATCAAAATTGCTAGAACATCTCGTATTCACCTGTATGATCAACTTCCTTCATTCCCATGCCCTCCTGGACCCTTTGCAATCTCACTTTCATACAGCTCACTCAACAGAGAGTGTGCGTACTAAAGTAGAATATATCTGCAAAAATTATCCTGAAGGTGGTGGGGTGGGGGGGGGGGTGGGACACAAAGATCCTATTAGTTGCACTCATCCATAGTGTATGTCAAGGAACTCCACAGACAAAATAGTCACAGGATATGAATAACCGGATAGAGTAGTAGTGTTGTACTATTCTCATAGACTTATAAGTCACTACAGCAAAACTCGACTGCTAAAACTCTGACTCAGGCCCTCATTCTCTCCCGTCTTGATTACTGTAACCTCCTGCTGTCCGGCCTTCCTGCCTCTCACCTGTCTCCCCTACAATCTATCCTAAATGCTGCTGCCAGAATCACTGTACTCTTTCCTAGATCTGTCTCAGCATCTCCCCTCCTGAAATCCCTCTCCTGGCTTCCAATCAAATCCCGCATCTCACACTCCATTCTTCTCCTCACTTTTAAAGCTTTACACTCTTCTGCCCCTCCTTACATCTCAGCCCTAATTTCTCGCTATGCACCACCCCGACTCTTGCGTTCTGCTCAAGGATGTCTTCTTTCTACCCCCTTTTTATCTAAAGCCCTCTCCCGCCTTAAACCTTTTTCACCGACTGCCCCACACCTCTGGAATGCCCTTCCCCTCAGTACCCGACTAGCAACCTCTCTATCCACCTTTAAGACCCACCTTAAGACACACTTGCTTAAAGTAGCATACGAATAGCACTGGATAATCATGGACACATGACACATAAAGCTTGGCCCCCTGCAGACGCACTTACCAGAACTCCCTCCTCCTGTCTCTGTACGTTCTCCCTACCTACCAATTAGATTGTAAGCTCCTCGGGGCAGGGACTCCTCTTCCTTAATGTTATGTTTGTCTAAAGCACTTATTCCCATGATCTGTTATTTATATTATCTGTTATTTATTCGATTACCACATGTATTACTACTGTGAAGCGCTATGTACATTAATGGCGCTATATAAATAAAGACATACAATTCAATACAATAATATAAAATAATAATATGTTATTACCAATATCTAACAGTGCGTAAATATTTACAGTGAAGTCTAGAATCCCCAGTGTTGTGGTAGGGATAAGCGTAGGGTATATAGTGACCCGAATTGGGTATTTCTATGCTTCAATAAGTAATGTATATATTTTTCCCCTCTTTTCTCTCAGGTACAGCAGTGTAATAAGGTACATGCAACCATATTGCGTTTGAATGTATATGGCAGACTTCCGCAGCAGTAGGAACAGCAACAAGAATAAAACTCGACGACAAGATTTATTCTATGTTTGTCGTAGCTTGGTGGTGGGGCGGCTGTTTATGGTATAGACTGGGCAAATAAGTTTCAGGTTGCGGCGTAGAGACTGAAGGAGTGGCTCAGTGAGTAAAAACACTGACTCTGCAAACAATGCCATTGAGTTAGAAGCAGGGGAACCTGGTTCATTTCCCAGTGCCAGCTCCTTGTGAGCTTAGACAAGTCACTATATCTCAATGTGCATCAGGCAACAAAAACACATTGGAAGTTCACCTGAGCAGTGACGGTGTCTGTAAAAATCCTATGCAATGCTGATTGCTGTGCACTATACTGTATTGAAATAAAGTTGTTATTATTTAAATTATTATATAGCCATTGAGTAATTGGTGTTCGTCCCAGGCTGCTAGTGTTCAGAAGCGTCCTCCTTGGTGGGTTGCTATGTCGATTGACCGGCAGCGTCAAGGGGTCATGAGCCTCAGCAATGTTGGGGTATTCTCGACAAGGTACGGGCCAAGTCGGAGTTGTAGCATCAATAAAAGTTGTGGCCTTATTCCTCCAGCAAGTTCTCAGTTGTCTTTCTTTGGCAGTAGAGGCTTATCGGGCCTACCCCAGTCACGCTAATCATATCATGTATATTGAGCTGTGGCTGCTATCTTGAAGGAAGCTGTCTCAGTAAGACCTGTATGCTATGAAAAAGCATTCCAGAATCCCAATCAATGATTGTGTTCACCTATTTACCAAACTGTGTGTGTACCTCTCTTTTAATATGTTTAGCAGAATACAGTGTTTCCTCTCCAACCATAACTCCATTTGGATATTTGACAATGCTACTACTGTATTATATAAAAACCAGGTTTGCCCCCAAGCACTGAACCGTGTCACCCCAAATAAGAAACCCTATCAACCTCACTAGTTTTCATGATAACCACCGTGGTGTGATTATATTCAAAATGGTTAAGCAGTATTTCTAATAAAGAGATTCACATGTCAATACCACGACTCATAAAAAAATGATGAGGTGAACCTCTATTTAAATAGCAAAAATTAGATCAGGAAACATTCATCAAAAACCTTTTTATGTGGCAGGCTATATGTTAGCATTGCTGTCCAAATGGATATTAGACCCTTCGGAGTGACATATTTCTCACATCTAAAGTATTTTAAAACAAATATGGAAACCACATGTGTGGTTTTACTGTTAAAAGCAAATGATATATCAGTTAAAATCACTTTGGTTAGGAGGAAAAACATCTAATGCGGTATTAGTAATGTTATATGTTTAACCTACTATGTTACCACAGCTCAAACAGTCCTAATTCTTATTTTATATCAGTATATTAATTATGCTAGCTTAAAATGTAATCTCATTTATTTAGCTTTTTTATTGAATCCAGTCTTTTAAATTTATGAGCGCCAGGGAAGCGTGCAAAATCATATTTTGATGTAAATATTGATTAAATGTTGGTTCTCATTGTTTTGTTGTATTATTATTATCATTATCAACATTTATTTATAAAGCGCCAACATATTCCGAAGCACAGTACAATGGCTGAACTGAATTATATAAATAATATAAACAGAATGAGGACAGAAGTGCAATCTAGAGAGAGATCCCCTCTAAAAAAAAAAAAACTAAAACCTTTTCTAAACAAATAAATAAATTACTAGTGAGGTATAGTATACCTCTTTGTTAGCATTTATATTTTGAAAGCTGGGGTGAAAACGCAACATTAATGATGTTGTCATTTTGTGTACTCTTGATAGTAAGCTCTAAAAGACTCAGTAGCTAAGAGTCTCTAGTTAAGTCAGAAAGAGAGAGTAGATTTCGATTCTCTGTTTATTTGCTTAGCACTTATTAAGCACCACTTTTCTATTCCCAAAGCTTTAAAAAGAAAGCAAACCATAAAAGAAGACTTGACCTTTTTCATTGGTACACCATAAATCAAGTGTTAAAGACAGGGTGAAAGCTTGGAAAGAGGTTAAAGGTGAGGAGAGGTCACAGAGAGGTGACAATGTGGCAAACATCAAAGGGAGGGGCTATGCACATTAACCCTTCTGCTACCTGGGAAGAAATGATAACTTGGAAGGACACAAACGAGTGAAATGTGAAGGTACTATAGGGGACCATAAAGGTAATGTGAGGGGATAATAAAGTAAGATTTATATGGAAAACAAGTGACCCTCTATGTGTGAAAAAATAGTGAGATCAAAAAAAGGTGAGACTTACTGAATATCAGACTTGACAGGTCTGCATACATTGTGAAGCAGCAGAGGGTTGAATATTACTATCTGGGTATATATAGTCTGTACTGTCCTTTTTCTTTTCTTTTTTTAAGCCCTCTTTACACTTAGACACCCACTTCTATTGTGTGATCCTAATCGTATGCTCCATTACTCCTGTATTGTTTTGTTCTCAATATATTTTGACGTTTCTCCTAAATTCTGATGAACAAAAACCTGGTATAACTCCGACAGGATCATCCCAACATTGGAATTTCTGCTGCAATGTTTCATCTGGTACATTTGCGCTCCTGATTATCCTGTGATGAAATCAGAAGGTATTGTATAGTTTGTGTTATCTGTTGTGCTTTCTAAAATTACACATTAGTTCCTATATTTACAAAAATATTAGGCAGTTAAGAAACAAAGCTTTAAGAACGGTAGGGTAGTACATGGCAGTCTATAAGGCCCGTCCCAAGGGTATGTGCCGCCCTTAGGCAAGCCCTAATGAGGACACCACCCCCCGAAAAAAAATGTTTAACTATTTCCTTCCCCCGGTAGGAAGCAGGGGGTCTCAGGAAATAAACTGCATTAATTTCGGCTCCGAATACCTCCTGGTTCCTGGGATTACCATAGGGGGTAATTGGCAAACATAGCACAGTTAGCCGCAGCAATTTGGTCCTAACCCCTAATCCTAACATTAACCTATAACTATATATATATAGTTGTGTGTAGCCCGTTCCCGCTCACCTCCGTAGCCCATGGGAGGAGGTTACAAGGCGTCCGGGGGCCGTCCGAGCAGAGGTGGACTTAGATTGGGTATTAGGGGTCCATCAGTATCTTCATAGGGGATTTCCCCTGTCTGATATATATTCTATCACAGGAGGATGTCAGGGTTTGTTTTAATATTTTTTGTATTTTATGTTTGATTATTTGTGCTATTAAATAAATCATAATTTTCTTTGATATTTATTCTGATTATACTTGAGTGCTGAGTTGGGACGCTTTTCTTCTCATTGTTATATTACTTTTAGTCCCTAGCACAGTTAGTGGTTATTATATTACTAATTTAAGTACTCATTATTTGCTTAGTCTGTTGCAGGCAGTTTGTCTTGTTGTAAAATATATATATTTATGTGTAGCCCCACTCCCGCTCACCTCCGTAGCTCATGGGTGGGAGGTTACAGGGCGTCCGGGGGCCGTCCGAGCAGAGGTGGACTCAGATTGGGACTCTCTCCCTGGGAGGGGGCAATCCGGTTGCTGGAGCTCCGCGGTGCACCCGGCAAGCGGGGGCCGCCATCTTCTGTGCCTCGCGCATGCACTATAGCTGTCTCACGCATCCGCAATGGAATAGAGTGTGGCAGCCATTACCAGAGTCTCTCCAGCGGGAGTTAACCCTACGCGGTGCATTGGAGCACGCGGAGCAGAGGACTTCTGAAAGAACACACATCGGGGGATCAGACCGATCCTTATGTTCATTCGGCGGTACCTGGGTACAGGAGTGCCCAGGTAGGTAATGTTCACCAACGGACCTAAGGGGTAGTGCTACTCCTTACACTTTTAGGTGGGGACTGACATTGGGGGAAGGCACTTTGAATACTGGTGCCACTGCACCCTAAGTACTGTGGGGATACTCCCCTGTGTTATTATTGTGTGTACTGTGTTGTATAGTTATTAGTAGAGTTGCATGTTCAGTAACTACTCCTTATCATACCCTGTGTGTGTATTTACTGCTGTATTGTCCTGGGAGGGGCTATCCTACTGTGTTAGGATCTTTCTCAGGTGCAGGCGCTGTGTGTGGCAACAAAATAAATTACCCAGGCTCCCAGTGGTAGAGGATCAGCCTCCTGTATGCCACTCAGGTAACGGTAGTACACGTTGTTCCCTTAGACATGGGGAAAGGAACATTTGGAGGTGCTGCTGAGATTCAGACCTGGGGTGCCTGAGAGAGTTGTACTAAAAGATGGAGAATCATGTTTGAACCCTCCAAGCAACAGGTCCATGACTGGGACCTCTAGTTTGAGGAATCCCCAGACCACGTGGTCGCAGTGGGGGATGTCCCAGCAGACACACCCTCGCGGAACGTCTGCACCCACCTAAGACAGCTCCCCGGGCTAGCTAGGGCTAGCTAATGCTGGTATGTAGGCAGGAAGTGGGACCCTACATACCGCTGGAACAGTGTCCTAGTTGCGGCACGCCGCAAAATACACGAGGAAGATACCCCCTCGACTCTGCATCTTCCGGAAGCCCTGCCCACCAGCTGTCCATTCATCTTTCCAGATTTGCCCATACCAATAGCAACTTCCAGTCCGGGGCCACTAGCCGAGGTACCGTATACAGCTGAAACTCCATGGCATTCCTATACCCCAGGGAAATATGCTGCCCAGGTCATGGGGCATTCATTACTCTATTCCAACCCAGTCCTACCCAGGGTGATGTTCAGTCCATGAACTACGCTAGAGGTGCCCCTCTGAACTGATGTGAGAGACGTCCTGAAGGAGATGGAGATGGCGGGCATCGTAACGGAGTCCCGTAGCCCCTACACCTCTCCGATCATGGTAGTATATACAGTAAGAAGAATGGGTCAGTCCTCCTGTACGTAGACTACCGAACCATCATACAGTGCAAGATCAGTACATTCTGCCAAGGATAGAAGAAATCCTCAGCGCCCTTTCAAGAAGCCAGTGGTTTAGTGATCTGCACCTGAGGTCTGGGTACTACCAGGTATCTATGAGCTCCGAAGACAGGAGAAGACGGTATTTGTCTGTCCCCCCGGGTCCTATCAGTTCATCCAGATGCCACAAGGCATTTGCAGTGTACCCGCAAACTTTCAACGGCTAGTGGAGAAGACCATAGGTGATATGAATCCACGGGAATGCCTAGTCTATCTGGACAACATCATCGTGTTCGCCAAGACCTAGGAAGAGCACGAAGAACGCCTCCTGAAGGTGTTGAATAGACTGGGCAAGGAAGGCCTGAAACTGTCGCTGGACAAATGTCGGTTCTGCCGCACGTCAGTCACCCAAAAATCAAAAATTAAAAGCACTAGCCAACCAATCAATTACCTAAATAAAACCACTAGCCAATCAATTAAAGAAATAAAACCACTAGGCATTCAATTAAATAAATCACACTACTAGCCAAAATACATTTAATACATACAACACACAACAATTAATTAATACAACCACTAGGCAACACATCAATTAAAACCAGTAAAAAATAAATGCATCATTTAATAAAAACGCTAATCAATCTGATTTTTTTTTTAAAACAAGCCATCACAATTCAAAACAATTTATTCTAAACAATTAACAAAATTAGAGAATATAACAGTCAATAGAATATGCCTCCCCTTTTCTAAGCTCATATTGCGTGCTGGCTTCTACCGCCCCCCTAAAGCCTCTCTACAATCCCTGACTGATATCACCCAGTTTCTTGGCTCCATTTCCTCTCTGAAAGAAAAGAGTGAGCTGCTAGTTCTTGGGGATTTTAACTTCAATTAGCTTGACCCTAAAAACCACAAAATCCAGATACAAATCAAATCCCTTAACCTATCGCAACTCATTTCCCAACCCACACGGACAAACCTGAAATCGCACAACCATTCCTTGCTTAACTGGATTCTCTCCTCAATCCCAGCAGATTCCAATACTCTGGCATCCTTCCTGACATTTTCAGTGACCATGCAATAGTGTACTGTGTAAGGAAAATTAAACTGCCCCAATCAAGCCCTAAAGTTCTCCTCACTAGAACATTTAGAAACTTTAACCCACAAAAGTTTCTGGCTGACCTTACCAACTGCCCTTGGCACAGGATTGATTTAATTCCCGACCCTGATTCTGAGCTTGACTATTTCCAATCCGAGTTCTTAAAACTCTGTGATACCCATGCTCCACTACGCAGAATAAGGGTACGGGGTGCCGACCTTCCATGGGTTACACCTAACTTTATAGCACTCTACCCGTTCAGGGATGCCTTGTGGAAAAGCCACAAAGTCACTGGCACTACCAAGGATCTCAATCACTACAGATGCCACATGTGCACAAGGCAAACATGTGCGGAACATGTGCACAAGGCAAACAAGGCATTAAAAAACACAATATTACTCTGACAATCTCCTCCAGAATACATCAAACCCAGCTAACTTCTGGAAGGTTATCAACAACATATTCCAGCCTTCTAACCATCAACAGCAAAGTAATATCACTAAGGGGGATATTACTCTGACAAACCCCACCGACATTGCAAATGCATTCAATGATTACTTTGTGGGGTGTGCTACTAACTTATTTTAGCGAAACGCAACCCAAACCACAAACCTGAATCTCATCCTGGGAGTACCCATATAGCCCCACCCCCTCCCAACACTGCCCACAATTTTCAATTTGGCCCAGTATCTGAAGAGAAGATTACACAAGCGCTCCTCAAATTAAAACTAAGCAGCCAATGTGGACCTGACTTACTACAATCTAGGTTCCTAAGACTTGGTGCCCCAGCAATTGCCAAACCAATTGCTTCCATAGTCAACTCTATCCTGTCTGCAGGCCATATCCCTAAGACCTGGAAAACTGCTAGAGTTGTCCCAATCTTCAAAAGTGGGGACAAAAACACTGTCTCAAACTACAGGCGAATCTCCCTTCTCCCAATCCTATCCAAAGTCATGGAAAAATGTGTCCACTCCCAACTAAGCGATTACTATATCAAGACAAATTTCCCTAGCCAATTCCAATCTGGCTTTTGCCCAAAACACTCTACCGTAACTTCCCTGCTAAAAGTTTGCAATGAAATCCAGTGTGGAATGGAACATGGTCAACTCACTGGTGCAATATTCCTAGATTTTGCAAAGGCTTTTGAAACTGTTGATCATGCTATCCTGATTAACAAACTCCAGCGCTCTGGAATAGGGAAGCATGCTTTAAACTGGTTTCAGTCCTACCTATCAGGTAGATCCCAACATGTGTCCATCTCAGGCTCTAACTCCAATCCCTTGGATATCACTTGTGGCGTCCCGCAAGGCTCTGTTCTGGGGCCCCTACTCTTCTCAGTGTTCATCAATGATCTTCCCACAGCTTGTAAGGAAGCTTCAATACACATATATGCAGATGACACAATCTTATATGCACACAGCCATAGCCTCTCCGACCTTGAACACGTACTTCAGTCTGACTTTTTGAGACTCGAAAACTGGATTTCCCAAAACAAACTGTTTTTAAACACTGACAAGACTGTAACAATGGTATTTGGGACCAAGACTACATTTTTAAAGCTTCCAGTGACTGAGCTCCAGATCAGAACCAACGCTAACACCACCCTAACTCCTGTTACTAGTTTTAAATACCTGGGCATATGGTTTGACTCCCACTTAACATTCGAATGCACCTGACATCCAAAACCTATGCCAAACTAGGTGTACTTTACAGGAACAAATCCTCCCTAAGCATGCTGGTCAGAAAGCATATTGCACAGCAGATGCTAATGCCAATTATCGACTATGGAGACTATTCCTGTGGAATCAGGAAGTTCCCATACCGTGACATCATGAAACTCAAATCAACGCCATCCTCCTTGAACATCCAGGACAGGTCATTATAGGCAAGATAACGGTGACCAAGATGGCTCCTGCAGCTTCAGTGTGGGTGAAAGTGAGTAAAGGACTGCCAAGGAAAAAATATGGACAGCATGGCTTCAGTGTGGCCGGTGACGGTGCTGAAGTTTCATAGTGCCCCACCCACCACACGTTCAGGAGCAACCTCCGGGCGATCCAAGGCAGGCTTGAGAGGAAATTTTCTGTGAAAAACCTGGACTATCGAAGGGGCGTGGATGTCCTTGGAATCATCCCAAGATTTTTCCTCAGGGCCATACCCAATGCACAAGCTACTGGAGTTTTCCACGAGAGCTCTGGGAGTCCAAAATCCCTTGTATCTTGAATTCCTCTTGACCTTCCACTAATCACAGAGCTGGGAGGGACGAGAGGAGAAAAGAAGGAATTTTTAATGTATGGTTTGAGGAGAGAAACCTGAAAAACAGATGGTATTCTTAGACTGGCACGAATTTCCATTTTGAAGGCTACAGGTTTCATTTGCTTCAGAGAGGACCAATATATTTAGGACCGGGCTTGGCTGAGGGTAGCTTGATGTGAATATTCCTTGTGAAGAGCCAGACGCGATCACCTACTTTGAGGGCAGGGTACACCGTAGAAGTGGAAGATTTTCCTGATGAAAATTTCTGAGAGTACCGAGGTGGAGGGTAATTTTTTCAGGGGAATGAAAATGAGCCTGCTTAGTAAAATGATAAACTAATACTAGAATATTAATCATTCTAGAGCCGTTTGCCGCGTGGTCCCTGAAGGAGAGGCGTCTCCACCGGCAGTGTAGACGGGAGCCTCGGTAGCAAGCAGAGGTGAGTGGGGAGCGCGCCGAGGGTGGCGTGACTCCCTGGACCTCACACCTTCTTTCATCATCTGTAATTATTTCTATTTTTTCTTTAATCTTCTATCTTCATCTGTCAATCCATAGCCCCATGGTAAATCCCCAACACAATGTTGTCTCGTCAGCTTCTTGAGGTAAAATGAGACGTATTCTTGCTGGCATCAGAGGACATGGACCTGCAGTATGCTGATGAGGACGCCCTTCATGATGGCAGGGGTAAGTAGAAAGGTTTATTTACTTTATTTATGTTGGCTGGCTAATATTTGATTTTATAATGTACAAATGAGCTATTATCCATAACTAGATAATAGTTATTTTGCCCATTACTGTACTGTATGTATTTATTTGAATGTATGCATATATGTTTATTTTTTTAGGCACAGGATTCGTATCGCAGGCCAGCGGGGATCTCTGGACACCCGTGGGAACCACCCGAGGACCCCGGACACCCATGGGGACTGCCGTGGGGACCACCCGAGGGCCCACAGACACCCGTGGGGACAACCCGATGGCCCCCAGACACCCGCAGGGACCACCCTGGGAGCCCTGTGGGGCCCCTGGAAAACCATGGGACAACCTATAGGCACACAGACACTCGCAGGAACCACCCAGGGACCCCCGTTGGCCTCTGACATCAATCCTGTGCAGAAAAAATTCTAAATTTTTTTTTATGTGGGGGCACAGGGGGAGGGTGGGTTGTGAATTGGTGGTTAGTACATATTGTAATGGTTATTGGGGGAAGAGGGGGTGAGTGAAGGGCCAAGTACTCTGCCCTCAAGAATCCTGCTATTGTGCCTTAACCCCTTCATTGCCTTAGCGGCTATCCGCTAAGGCAGGGGTCTCCAAACTCAGTCCTCAAGGGCCGGCTTTTATGGATATCAGTCTTTGACTGAGCAACTGATTGAGCCACCTGTGCTGAAACAGGGATATCCATAAAAGCCGGTCTGTGTGTGGCCCTTGAGGACTGAGTTTGGAGATCCCTGCACTAAGGTAATGAAGCTACTTTAATGTATTTTTTTTTAGTGTGCGCGAGCAATGGGTCTCCTGTGCTGAACCTCTTTGGTTTCTGCCTCAGGCACCCCCTGCTTCCCGAGTTACAGGCCTCATTATGGGGCATCGGGTGCCGGTATCACCGCCATTTTTAAATCTTCTGTGTCACGTGAATGTGGGATTTAAATAATGAAGGAGATACCGGCACCCCATATCTGGGCCTGTAACTTGGGAAGCAGGGGGTCTCCGAGGCTGAAATCAATGTAGTTAATCTCAGGAGACCCCCTGCTCCTGCACACGATTAATAAAAATTACATTAAAGTAGCTTCATTACCATAGCAGATAGCTGCTACGGTAATAAATTAGTTCAAATTTTTATTTGGGTTTTAAAACTAGTGTATTATAGCAGGGGGTCTCCAGAGCAGAACCTTGTTGATTTGAGGTCCGTGGACCGCTGCTTCCCGAGATACAGGTCCCATTATGGGGTGTCGGTTCTCCTATGCATTTTATCCCCATGGTCACGTGACTGTGAGAATAAAATGCATAGGAGATACCGGCACCCCATAACGGGGCCTGTATGATGGGAAGCAGTGGGTCCCCGGACCTCAAATCAACGCGGTTCTGCTCCGGAGACCCCCTGCTCATCTACACGTAATAGAATTTATATTAAAAAACATTAATTTAACATTAACATAGGCGGCTCTCTCTGAGCAGCTCTCTCTGCAGCAGAAAGAAGTTACAGAGTTAGCCCTTTTTAGAGAGACAATCATCACGTCGCCGGCTACTCGCTGTCACGGTAGCTTATGACAAGATATAATGAACACCAAATATCTGGGTTGAACTGAATGAGGCTTAGATATAATAAAATATATTTATTCCTTAAAAAAGATGAACACAGCAAAATAGTACAATTAACAGACAAGAAGGTAACACTTACTTAGGGTTGGGGGATGGAGAAGTATCAGCTAGCAATTCTCCAGCAATCCGGTGACATTCCAGGTGGAATCAGAAGCACAACTAAAAACTGTAGGATTGACACAGTTTATATACCTGTGTAACCCTATTCTTAACATTGAATACAGACTATTGGTGAACAATTATCTGTATCCAATCCCTAACGTGGAGACACAGATTAAACCATGCCCCCCAGCTAGTTAGCCCATGTGTACTGGGACTCTGAGGATCTTATTTCTGTAGCCCCATAATTAAATCAGGGGCGACGACCAGTCTACCAAATTAAGTATCTGGTAGGATCTGCATTGTTTGTAGGTGTAGACATAACACTTACAAACCACTCCAGTTTGATGATTCTCCGCCCTCAGGTAACAATTAGAGTGTCAGTCTGTTGATTAGTACTTGGTCTGTTGATTTGTACTTAGGCTCAATCATCCGGCTGCCCTTCCTGACCTATTTAGCATAGCAGATGGAGTCTGCATTTTTCAGAGCAGATCCAAAATACCATACATATACTCTTTAATATCTACACATATTAATAAGTTCCATTCTGGTGGACTCAGTGGGTCGAAATTTGCCAGTTTTTAATGCCTACAGTGACTCCACATATTGGCCAAATATCAACTCTCTGTGACCTCCAGAACTGGAGATACAGAAATGCACTTTAAAACATTAAAATACAGGATTATAATGAAACATGGGAACAGGGGAACATACAGTTTCCTGACATGACAAGGTGTAAGCCACATTCCTGGACCGCAGTCCAGTTAACCCCTTGCCTCCATGGTGAGGTCAGGGGGTGGCCATATGGGGTGCAACCCCTTTAACACCTGGCCAACCCCCCTATCCCTCTACACTCGCCTGTTTTGCAAATGTTGCTATCACAGGTATTCTGGGCTTTCTACATACCATGATAGCAACACTGTGAAAACTGGCAGTTTAAACAGCCTGGCAATTTTTTTTTGCTGCTTAGTGCATAGGCGCCATAATGTTTAATTTTTTGATTTTTGCATGATGCAGACACGTTACCAGTTATATTATGTGTTATGGGAACTATGTTATTGATATATATTTGCATCATGTCATATACTTCTCTGAGAAGTTATTCAAACTTTAGATTCTGACCTCTTGATTTATAGTTGTGCGGTCACCATTGTTCCCTAATCTCTGTTCATATACAGGTATAATCCCATGAACGGCCAGTCTTGATTACACAGAGAAATCTTTATTATCTGTGTTTTCTATATGATGCCCTGTTACTCCCCCTCCCCCCTCCTCTCTGGAAACATGGTGCTGCTACTACTGATGTCTTGGTGCGTGCATACCTGTGAGAGTACAGGAGAGCTGAGAGTCTGCAATGGGGTGGGGCCAGGACAAGCTTACGGTGATCCTTATGTTCTTTCCATGGTGATATAGCGCCTCCAGACACGGCAGGGTACAGCAAGGCTGATAGACCGCATTTCATCCAGAGGTATATAAATTAGGTCTTTATTTGTAGCAACCACTGCAGATGTTAAACAGCATTGCATATAGTAGAGTAGGGGTCTCAGATCCCTGGATGGTGCTGGTCATCAATTAATGGTTGAGGCGTTGTGCCATGCACAGATCTTGCTCTCCCAGCCCCAGGAGGGTGGGAGCTGGACTCACACCTCCTCTCCCTAGGAGGGGTGGAGGGTACTCACACCTCCTCTCCCAAGGAGGGATGGCGTGGAACTGACTTCTGTAATTGGAACATCCTCCCTAATGCAAAAGGGGAGGGCACAGGGTCTGCACCAGGATTGGCTGCAACATAGATCCCATGACACCACCTCTATTGCCACTTAGGGATGCTGTATGAGAGGGGGTAAACCCCACAGGATAGCCTGTCACTGCCTGTAGCTACTGGGACTTAAGTGACAGGAGGGGCAGAAAGACAGCTGGACCAGCCATGGCTATATATACTTTCAGCATTCTTATTTCTGGCACTTCATTTCGTTCAGTATTTCTGATAACTGCTGGATGTTCTTGAATGGTCCTATGTTTTTTAGCTATTTTTCTGTGTTTTCAAAACATAGTTTTTCTATTCTTTGTAACCAGAGTGCTCCTGTAGGGAATATTTTTCTCTTGTTTTTGTTATATATATATATATATATATATATATATATATATATATATATATATATATATATATATATATATATATATATATATATATATATATATATATATATATATATATATATATATATATATATATATATATATATATATATATATATATATATTTTGAATATATATATATATATATATATTTTGAATATATATATATATATATATATATATATATATATATATATATATATATATATATATGTATATGTGTGTGTGTATATATATATATATGTATTTATGTAGGTATGTATGTATGTATATATGTATATATGTATATATGTGAAAAAAAGAAAGAAAAAGAAACAGGCGCACACCTAGTGCATTACCATAATAAAAATTGTATTAGAGGAACATAAAATCTATAAAATGCCCACTCACAAAAGTACAGCAATCAATAGCATGTATGAGATAGGCTCTCATGTGCCAACAGCTCGATCATCAGTGTCCGGTTCAGGTTAGTGGCGTCGTCACATGACCTTCCCTCGTGCAGCTGAAACCGGAAAAGGAACTCCTCGCATTCAGTGTTCAACGAGAGAGGTCCCTCCAGGGAACAGTGCCTTGAAAGTTCTTTGAATTGTTGTTAAACGGCCGTGAAACACACACAAGAGCCAAAATCTGACTGCAAGCAGCAACAGTGTTCGTGGGCAAAATGGCGGCCGCAATCTAACCACGCCCTACGCGTTTCGTCATCGATGATGACTTCTTCAGGGGCACGAAACGCGTAGGGCGTAGGACGTAGGACGACGCCACTAACCTGAACCAGGATATTATAGAGGCGCTACTTCAATTTCTTTTGCTTGTTTTGTTATATGTATATATGTATATGTGAAGAAACGCGTAGGGTGTATGTTGCGTTGCTGAAGTGGGTACTTACCTGGGTACTTACCTTTACACCTTGGACTAACTATACGGAAGAGGCAACTATTTTCAGCTCAAGATGGTACACACTTCTGCCCGGAACTTGTTTTACACCAGACTTGTTTCCGGAGGACTGTTTGAACCACAGTGTCGCTCCCTGAGTTCCTGCTGGACGGAGACCCAGTGGAGCCCTGCAGATCCATGCGGTGAAGACACGGAGTGAGCTGAGTAGCTGTTTCTTCGTCCGGTGCATGAGTATATCTCATAAAACGCTTGTTTTTAATTGTTGTATATATATATATATACATATACACATACATATATATATATATATACATATATATATATATATATATATATATATATATATATATATATAGTCATGGTATGGAGATTTGCCCTCACGTTTTGGTATACGAGGCAGATGCTTGTCCCATAAGCAATATATAGACGTGTGGTAACCAGGGGGTCCTGATGCCAAAAGAAGACAGCACACTGCAGAGTTGATATCAAAAAAAGTGTATTCCGTGACACAAGGCCGGCAACGTTTCGGTCCTCACAACGGGACCTTCCTCAGGGCTGTGCGGAATATATATATATACACATATATATACACACATATATATACACATACATATATATATATATATACATACATATACACATATATACACACATATATACACACATATATATATATATTAAAAAAACCAATATATATATATATATATAATATATATATATATATATTAAAAAAAAATATATATATATATATATATATATATATACAGTGTTCAACAAACCTATACATTTGCTCGCCCCGGGCGAGTGGATTTTACCCCCGGGTGAGTAAATATTGGCCCAAGCAGCACATGTTTGGTACTAGGTGGCGAGTAGATTGTTTTGTGTGGCGAGTAGATTTTTTGGTGATTTGTCAACCACTGTATATATATATATATATATATATATATATATATATATATATATATATATAACAAAAACAAGAGAAAAATATTCCCTACAGGAGCACTCTGGTTACAAAGAATAGAAAAACTATGTTTTGAAAACACAGAAAAATAGCTAAAAAAACATAGGGCCATTCAAGAACATCCAGCAGTTATCAGAAATACTGAACGAAATGAAGTGCCAGAAATGAGAATATATATATGTGTATATATGTGTATATATATGTGTGTGTATATATATATATATATATATATATATATGCAGTGTTCGACAAACCTATACATTTGCATGCCCCAGGCGAGTGGATTTAACATCGTGGCGAGCTCCTATTGGCCCAAGCAGCACACGTGTGGTACTAGGTGGCGAGTAGATTTTTTTGTTAGGCGAGTAGATTTTTTGGTGATTTGTCGACCACTGTATATATATATATATATATATATATATATATATATATATATATATATATATATATATATAAAAATATGTATGACACTAATTTGCCGTCCGGTACATGAGATAATACCCGACCGGCTAAAGCAGCGCTGGATCGGCGTCCTCCTTCTCCGCTCGTGGCCACGGGCGTTCGGACGCTTCCCAATGACGTCACTGCTCCTCTCCGGTGTACTCTCACGCAGTAGATGAAACATCTCTTAGGCTCTGCCCTTAGAGCCCTGCTCAGAGCCTAAGAGATTTTCCAGCGCTGCTTCAGCCGGTCGGGTATTATCTCATGTAGCAGACGGCAAATTAGTGTCATTTTTAAAGGCAGGATACATTGTAAGTGTGTCCTACCAGAGTTTTAATTGTGTGTGAGTAAAATTATTTTTGTAGCAATATTGCAACATTTGGTCTTTCTCTCATTCATATCGGTTGGGTGATCTGTGGTGTGTTTGTAAACGGAGGATTTCGGGACAGAGGACTGGAAGTACATCACGAGGGGTCTGGTGTAAGAAAACCTTTGAAGCAAGCATCTTTGTGGTTCTGCGCAATGGCGGTGTGTTCTCTTAATTTTCTTTAGGAATATCAAGGCCGCACTGGTATTCGTTGTGGGACTGTGATCCATTGTGAAAGACTGATACACAAATCATTGGACTTTATCAATTGGTATTTTATTCCATTTCCTACTAGCGCCGGGGATTGCATTTTATTTTTCATATTTGAAACATGTCTGTGAATGGTTTCTCTGGCATTGCATCTGATTCCCATGCTGTGCTTTTAAAGCTATGTTAACAGCAAGCATTAGCTTATATGGGTTCCATGTAACAATGGTTTTTCAGACAAAAGGTGACACATTGTGTGCTCATTTGCATGTCATTTCCCAGAATCCCTTGCTACAGTGGAATCACCGTATGCTGGGGATAATGGTGAAAGGCAGGGTTGCAGACCTGCCTAAGACATGTGAATGTGTTCACAAGGGATTTTTTTATTTGCTATATATATATATATTTATATATATATATATATATATATATATATATATATACATAGAAAATAGAAGAAAAAAGCGCCCAATCCTAGTGCATTACTGTGCAAAAAATGGTTTAATTCCCAATAAAAGGCTCATAAAATGAACTCACAAACATAAAAGATAAAAAAGCATTGTATGAGTAATACTCATGCTCCAAAGGATCCGTAAGTGCTGCTGCTCTGCTACTCTGCTCTGTGACACCACCGCATCCAGTAAAGCCCTCGTGTATCTCTGCCAGCAGGAACTCACGTCATCAGGCTCCTCACAGTATTCTTTCCCCGGGAACACACCTCCAGATAGTTTAGGTTCCCACCGGGGACAATGTTTGCGGCGGAACGAACAGATGACGTCACGCCGTGCACGGAGATGGCAAGCAGGAGAATGTCAGGCAGAACTTATAAATCAACGCTGCAGGAATCCACAGCACACCTGGCCCTACGCGTTTCAACAGCTAAACTGTTTTCATCAGGGGATGGACTATGTGTGTGCTAGACACATATATATACACCCACACATCCAATTAGCTATGCAAAGATAGATTAAAAAATCAGGTGTAAACAATTAGCATAATGAGAATGAATCTGATACCCTCACATAAGAAAAACATATGCAGCTATAGATTTAAACCATAACAATCTTAATATTACACAGAATAAACTTGTAAATAATGTATAATACATAAAATTACTACGCTTGCAATTGTCAAAATATTTCTGAGGTAAACAGACCATAAAATATCTATATATAATAAATATCTGAAATCAACTGAGTGAACAGTGAAAAAAACCATTGTAAGGTTATCAATAATTAGCTTGAGGAGAATGGACTTGATAATAATACTAGATCTATAGCCTATATAAAAATAAAAAGAAAATTATAGAAAAATATATAAAATAAAAGGAAAAATGAATATAAATATAACCTAAAATAAATAAAATCAACAATTAATCCAAATACAATAAAAAGTTAAAAAGAAGAAAATAATATAGGTATACCAATATGAATCATAGAAATGTTAATACAATATAGAATAAACACAACATGTATTAGATATATCTATTAGTTCATGAAAAATAATATATTCAATCAAATATGAAAAGAACACAGAAAGAGGGGGAAACCTTAAATGTGCATGTGTGTACTCCATGTGAGTGTAAGAATACACTCAGAGAACCATCGAGGAAAAAAACAATATATGTGTATATAAAGAGACTGATTGTCTCATAAAATACCCCAAAGAAAGATAGATGAGCAGATAACACATGTATCCAAGATCAACAAGAATCTCTGACCTGACCAGACCGTGCAATACAGTCACTGACACCTCACTTCTCATAATGTGAATTTGAAATAGTGATATAAATAACCTAAATCTGAATGTATAGTAATTATAATAAAATACGTGATGTACTGCGGCCGAGTTTATTCGAGCATTTGCCCGTTCTCGGCCGCAGCAGTAACCTGGCGCACGCCAGAGGGTGCCGGGCGCGCGCCGAAGACACGGAGGAGCGCCCTCCGATCGGGGCTTTCTCCCTCCCGCTGCCGGGTCCGCCGGGTCCCCCGGAACCCCCTGCCGCCGTCCCCCACATCGCGGGACACCAGGGCTCCCTCGGGGAGCCCTGGACGCGCGTGCAGGGGGCGCAGGCACCCGATGACGCGTGACCGCGCGTCGATGACGCGCGGCACGCCGAGGGAGTGCGGCTAGCATGCCGGGGCATCCCCAGGCTTGCGGAGCTAGCCGCACTCAAATAAAATGTGCCGCCTCTGTATACTAATTTGTAATAATTTGTCATTACCACCCTGTGTAGGTATCAGAAAAGTGACCTATACTTTATACTATGTGAGCAGTATATGTGAAGTGACATGAATAAAGACTACATAATATTTTGTGTCTAGTGTTAATAAATAAAAAATCATATCCCCATATGGAATGACACGAAGGGAACATGTCTAGCATGTTCAACCCAGACCTCCGTGCCCATCCCACATGGGGAACAAAGACTACTAGGCAAAGGGAAGAAGAAAGAGGGAAAAACAAATAATCCCAGGATTCAAACAACAGTGCTGATGTCAATACAATCATTCAGTCCTTCTGGACTGAGTGTATTTAATACATAGATCCAGTATGTCTCTCTTAAATTAAGAAATTTATGCCTGTCTCCACTTAGAAGTGTTGAACTAATGGCTTCAATACCCATAACTTTCAAAGAAGAAGGATCTTTATTGTGTTTGAGATTGTAATATCTAGAAAGACTGTGTGATTGTAATCCATGAATTATATTTCGACGATGCTCTAAAAATCGTGTTGCCAGGGACCGTTTGGTCCTGCCAATATATTGAATCCCACAGGGACACATAATGGCATAGATGATGAAAGTAGACAAGCAGCTGATGTGACCCTTAACTTGATATATGGATCCATTTGAATGAGACCTGATGGTATTGGACTTGTACAGATGTTTGCACGTCAGGACACTTTCACTAATATTCTTACATCATTTAATGATAATCAAATGGATTTACGGTTTACTTTTGAAATAGAAAAGTCTAAAATCAATTTTCTAGATTTAGAACTGATGGTTAACAATGAAAATCAGATTGTTACGAAAACATTCTTCAAGAAGGTATCCACCAATGCATATTTGCATCATACCAGCAACCACTATCACAAGTGGTTGGAGATGGTCCCCACGGGCCAGTTTCTTAGAATCAGGAGAAATTGTTCTCTTGACTCTGATTATCTGGCCCAGGGGGACATTCTGGTAAACAAATTTACAGCTAAAGGATATAACAGACACACAGTCCAAGTGACATTTAAACAAGTGGGTAGACTTGATAGACATATGCTGTTGGAAAAATCAAAAACTAACATACTTTCTAGGAAAAAGAAAACAACTGTACAAAATCAGGATCAGATTGGTTCACCCCTCTTTATTACTCAATTCAATTGTGCCTCTCAAAAAATAAGAAACATCCTTAACAAACACTGGGAGATCTTACTTAGTGATCCCATTATAGAAAGAAATTACCCTCTAAAATACCAATCGTCTTTCAGAAAGCAAGAAATATAAAATCTATGGTAGCACCTAGTAGACTAAAAAAACTCAAGCACAATACTGACGTTATTCCCAGTCTAAGTATAAAAGATGGGAATTTTTGTTGTAACCGTCCGAGATGCCTGACGTGCAAACATCTGTACAAGTCCAATACCATCAGGTCTCATTCAAATGGATCCATACATCAAGTTAAGGGTCACATCAACTGCTTGTCTACTTTCATCATCTATGCCATTATGTGTCCCTGTGGGATTCAATATATTGGCAGGACCAAACGGTCCCTGGCAACACGATTTTTAGAGCATCGTCGAAATATAATTCATGGATTACAATCACACAGTCTTTCTAGACATTACAATCTCAAACACAATAAAGATCCTTCTTCTTTGAAAGTTATGGGTATTGAAGCCATTAGTTCAACACTTCTAAGTGGAGACAGGCATAAATGTCTTAATTTAAGAGAGACATACTGGATCTGTGTATTAAATACACTCAGTACAGAAGGACTGAATGATTGTATTGACATCAGCACTGTTGTTTGAATCCTGGGATTATTTGATTTTCCCTCTTTCTTCTTCCCTTTGCCTAGTGGTCTTTGTTCCCCATGTGGGATGGGCACGGAGGTCTGGGTTGAACATGCTAGACATGTTCCCTTCGTGTGATTCCATATGGGGATGTGATTTTTTATTTATTAACACTAAACACAATATATTATGTAGTCTTTATTCATGTCACTTCACATATACTGTTCACATAGTATAAATTATAGGACACTTTTCTGATACCTACACAGGGTGGTAATGACAAATTATTACAAATTAGTATACATCACGTATTTTATTATAATTACTATACATTCAGATTTAGGCTATTTATATCACTACTAGCTGATATACCCGGCGTTGCCCGGGATGTAAATCCGTAATAGGTAGTATTATTTATAAATCGTGGAACAATAGGTGAGTATTTGTTGGAAAGGTTGGATAATAATGTTGAAAAGAAAGATGGAAGAAAATGTAATACGATGTTGTATAAAAATGGTTTATTGTAAACACACTACAGTACAATGTATATTTTGGTGACTTAAGTGATGTAAAAATGTGAGGCGTGTGTCCTGCTAGGGTGTGAGCGTGTGTGAGGCGGCGGGTGGGTGTTTAGTACGGGTGGCGCGTGGGTAGTGAGTGCTGGCTCTGGGTCGGGGTTCTGCTAGGGTGTGAGGTGGCGGGTGTGTGGCGAGTGCGGGTGACAGCTGGTCAGTGATATTGTTGCGTAGGGGCAGGAGGCGGCAGATGTGTGTCGAGAGTGTGGGGTGGGTGAGAGGCGGCGGGTGTGAGTCGAGTTTGGCGGGTGTCTGTTGAGTGCGTGTGGCGGCTGTGTGGCACAGGGGTGTGAGCGGTGGGCAGGTGAAAGGCAGAAGTGCGGGTGGGCGAAAGGCAGAGGCGGGAGGGCGGCCGAAAGGCGTTGAAGGAGGGGAGGTGAAGGGGTGGTGAGGGGAGGCGGATGGGTGGTGAGGGGGGGTGGTGGGGGGAGGTGAAGGGGGAGTGGTGAGGGGAAGTGAAGGGGGGGCGGAGGGGAGGTGAAGGGGGGGCGGAGGGGAGGTGAAGGGGGGGCAGAGGGGAGGCGAAAGGGGGTGCGGAGGGGGGCAGAGGGTGGGCGAAGGGGGGAGGTGGGGGGCTGGGGAGGGTGGGGGTGATGTGGGAAGGGGGGAGGTGAGGATAGGCGAAGGGGGGGTGAGGATAGGTGAAGGGGGGGTGATGGTAGGTGAAGAGGGGGTGATGGGGGGTGGAGGGGAGGTGAAGGGGGGTGAGGGGTGTTGAGGAGAGGTGAGGGGGGGAGGTGAAGGGCGGGTAAAGGGAGGAGAAGGGTGTTGGGGGGGTGAGGGGAGGTGAAGGGGTAGAGGTGAAGGGGGGGAGGTGAAGGGGGGGTGACGGGAGGTGGATGGGGTGCCGGGAGGTGAAGGGGGGTGACAGGAGGTGAAGGGGGGGAGTGACAGGAGGTGAAGGGGGTGACAGGAGGTGAAGGGGGGTGACGGGAGGAAGGGGGAGGGGGAGGTGGAGGAAGGGAAGGGGGAGGTGGTGGAGGGAGGTGGAGGAGGGAGAGGGGAGGGGGAGGAGGGAAGGGGGAGGAGGGGAAGGGGGAGGAAGCGGAGGAGGGGGAGGAGGGGAGGTGGAGGAGGTGAGGTGGGAAGGGGGGAGGTGGAGGAGGGGAGGTGGGAAGGGGGGAGGTGGAGGAAGGGAAGGGGGGAGGGGAAGGGGGAAGGTGGAGGAGGGGAAGGGGGAGGAGGGGAAGGGGGGAGGTGGAGGAGGGGGAGGTGGGGGAAGGGGGTAGGGGGAGGTGGGAAGGGGGAGTGAAGGGAAGGTGACGGGGAGGTGAAGGGGGGGTGACAGGAGGTGAAGGGGGGGTGACAGGAGGGGAATGGGGGGGTGACAGGAGGTGAAGGGGCTGGGGGTGACTGGAGGTGAAGGGGGGGTGACCAGAGATTAAGGGGGGTCAAGGGAGGGGGGGTGACGGGAGGTGAAGGGAGGTGAAGGGGGGTGACGGGAGGTGAAGGAGGGGTTGACGGGAGGTGATGGGGGGGTGACGGGAGGTGAAGGGGGAGGGGAAGTGGAGGGGAAGTGGACGGGAAGTGGAGGGGGGAGGTGAAGGGGGAGAGGAAGGGAAGTTGGGGGGGGGTGCGGGAGGTGAAGGGAGGGTGAGGTGAAGGGAGGGGGAGGTGAAGGGAGGGGGAGTGACGGGAGGTGAAGGGCGGGGGGTGACGGGAGGTGAAGGGGAGTGATGGGGGGGTGACGGGAGGTGAAGGGGGGGTGATGGGAGGTGAAGGGGGGGGGTGATGGGAGGTAAAGGGGGGGTGACGGGAGGTGAAGGGGGGGTGACTGGAGGTGAAGGGGGAGGGGGGAGGGGAAGTGGAGGGGTGGAGGGTAAGTGGAGCGGGGGGGAGGGGAAGGGGGGGAGGGGAAGGGGGGGAGGAAGGGAAGTGGGGGGGAGGAAGGGAAGTGGGGGAGAGGAAGGGAAGTGGGAAGGGGAGGAAGGGAAGTGGGGGGGAGGGAGGGAAGTGGGATGTGACGGGAGGTGAAGGGGGGGTGACGGGAGGTGAAGGGGAGGGGAAGGGGAGGAAGGGGGAGGGGGGGAGGGTAAGTGGAGCGGGGGGGAGGGGAAGGGGGGGAGGGGAATTGGGGAGGGGGAGGAAGGGAAGTATGGGGGGAGGAGGAAGGGAAGTGGGGCGGGGGAGGAAGGGAAGTGGGGCGGGGGAGGAAGGGAAGTGGGGGGGAGGAAGGGAAGTGGGGGGGAGGAAGGGAAGTGGGGAGGGGAGGAAGGGAAGTGGGGGGGAGGTAAGTGACAATGTATCATGTGGCCGCTTGCCCCACCTTGCCCCAGTGTCTGCCGGTCGTCTGTCCCCCCCCCAAACATTCCATCTGTGTCTCCCCCGAAACCTTCCGTCTGTCCCTCCCCGAAACCTTCTGTCTGTCCCCCCCCCAAAAAATCTTCTGTCTGTGCCCCCCCCCCGAAACGTCCCGCCTGTGTTGGGCCGCTCCCTCACGCGTCAGGCCGCTCCCTCACCCGTCCGGCCGCTCCCACGTGGATATGAGCCGGGAGGCAGCGTGTTGTGGCCGCTCCCCCGCTGTGTCCCGGGCACTCGCTCTGCTCCCCCGCTGACTGTAGCGGCCCTGGGGGGGAGGCGGGAGCTTGGAGGCAATGCGGGAAGGGACACACAGGGGGGGGGGGAGTGTGTGTGTGTCTCCTTTGGCCCGTCACTCCGCCTCAGGCCAATGAAAGGTTTGCGGGGGGCGGTCAGGCCAAGGGAGCCATCTCATTGGCCTGAGGCGGAGTGACGGGCCAAAGGTCCAATGTGATTGCCGCTAGGGACAGGACAACCAGACACGCATACAACGTTTTGAGAAATATATACATAGATTTCAAATTCACATTATGAGAAGTGAGGTGTCAGTGACTGTATTGCACCGTCTGGTCAGGTCAGAGATTCTTGTTGATCTTGGATACATGTGTTATCTGCTCATCTATCTTTCTTTGGGGTATTTTATGAGACAATCAGTCTCTTTATATACACATATATTGGTTTTTTCCTCGATGGTTCTCTGAGTGTATTCTTACACTCACATGGAGTACACACATGCACATTTAAGGTTTCCCCCTCTCTCTGTGTTCATTTCATAATTGATTGAATATATTATTTTTCATGAACTAATAGATATATCTAATACATGTTGTGTTTATTCTATATTGTATTAACATTTCTATGATTAAAATTGGTATACCTATATATTTTCTTCTTTTTAACTTTTTATTTTATTTGGATTAATTGTTGATTTTGTTTATTTTAGGTTATATTTATATTAATTTTTCCTTTTATTTTATATTTTTTTTTTATCATTTTCTTTTTCTTTTTATATAGATTATACATCTAGTATTATTATCAAGTCCATTCTCCTCAAATTATTGATAACCTTACAATGGTTTTTTTCACTGTTAACTCAGTTGATTTCAGATATTTATTATATATAGATATTTTATGGTCTGTTTACCTCAGAAATATTTTGACAATTGCAAGCGTAGTAATTTTATGTATAATGCATTATTTACAAGTTTATTCTGTGTAATATTAAGATTGTTATGGTTTAAATCTATAGCTGCATATGTTTTTCTTATGTGGGGGTATCAGATTCATTCTCATTATGCTAATTGTTTACACCTGATTTTTTAATCTATCTTTGCATAGCTAATTGGATGTGTGGGTGTATATATATGTGTCTAGCACACCCATAGTCCATCCCGATGAAAACAGTTTAGCTGTTGAAACGCGTAGGGCCAGGTGTGCTGTGGATTCCTGCAACGTTGATTTATGAGTTCTGCCTGACATTCTCCTGCTTGCCATCTCCGTGCACGGCGTGACGTCATCTGTTCGTTCCGCCGCACACATTGTCCCCGGTGGGAACCTACACTATCCTGAGGTGTGTTCCCGGGGAAAGAATACTGTGAGGAGCCTGATGACGTGAGTTCCTGCTGGCAGAGATACACGAGGGCTGTACTGGATGCAGTGGTGTCACGGAGCAGAGTAGCAGAGCAGCAGCGCTTACAGATCCTTTGGAACATGAGTATTACTCATACAATGCTTTTTTATCTTTTATGTTTGTGAGTTCATTTTATGAGTCTTTTATTGGGAATTAAACCATTTTTTGCACAGTAATACACTAGGATTGGGCGCTTTTTTCTTCTATTTTCTATGCAGGTGGAGAGGGAGGTCGTTGTGCCCTTTAAAGAAGCAGCCTTTTTCCTGTCAGTGCTTTTCTGCTTCTTGCATTTTTTGGACTTCATTTGGACTTCAAAGAATTTGTGACAAAAGTTTGTTATTGGGTCCACAGCACATCTTTTTATAACTATATATGCATTTGGTGAACGTATTGATTGCACAGTTAAATATTATTATTGTCATTTAGGTTTTTTTATATATTTATACATTTTCTGATCATTTATTATTATACTATTGCTGTCACACCATACCCAAGCGCAGTCCTTTTCTGTATATATATATATATATATATATATATATATATATATATATATATATATATGTACAAAAGAGGACTGCGCTAGTGTATTAATAGCCAGAAATAGATGGTACCTAAATATTAAATGAATATAAAATATATAGTTAATACAATATTACCTTAAAAAAATGAATATATACCAAAAATGCATGTGATTCAATGTCTAATAAGTAAACAGCTAAAAAATGCAAATAAACATAAAAATAATTTTGTAGTGCTGTGAACCTTCCTTTTTCTGCTCAATGCAGATAGTCCTATGGAGTCCAAACAATTGTGTCCAATGATTGGGGAGTAAATGTTGCACTAGCAGGAAAAACAGGCAGCTTCTTTAAAAGGGTACAACGACCTCCCTCTCCACCTGCATAGAAAAATAGAAAAAAAAAGCGCCAAATCCTAGTGCATTACTGTGCAAAATCGATATATTTAATTCCCAAAAATCTTAATAAAAATGAACTCACAAACATAGAACAAATATAAGCATGTTATGAGATATACACATGCTCCTAGGACCAGGAAACACTACTTTACTGCTGTATTGACTCCGTGACACCACTGGATCAGAATGCTGCCTTCGTTGTTCACCGCCTGCAGGAACTGACGTATCAGGCACTCCGCAATGATCTCTCACCGGATACACACCACCAGATGCTCTTTGGTTCCCACCGGGGACGGTAGATGCCGCGGACCACCTTGGGAAGGTGGTCAGCGGACTTTTACAAACGCTTGCTACAGAACTGCTTGGGATCTTTACCGGTCCGGTATCCAGTACTATTCTCGTGACGTCATCATATTTGTTCTATGTTTGTGAGTTCATTTTTATTGAGATTTTTGGGAATTAAATATATCGATTTTGCACAGTAATGCACTAGGATTTGGCGCGTTCCCCCCCTATTTATATATATATATATATATATATATATATATATATATATATACATGTAGAGGTATCAGTACCGTGTTAGCCGAGCTTCAATAATCAAAAAAATAAATAGATAATACCGTTCTGTGGCTAACAAAATGCTTTTATTTGTGCGAGCTTTCAAGATATACTGATCTCTTCTTCCGGTGATGTATCTCGAAAGCTCGCACAAATAAAAGCATTTCGTTAGCCACAGAACGGTATCATCTATTTATTTTTTGATTATATATATATATATATATATATATATATGTAGTAATAAGGGAGGGGGGGGAGAGGTGGAGTAACCCCGCTCAGCCACTAGGATATGAGAGTAAGGACTGGAGAGGGTGCTATCAGGGATAAAGATATGTACTGAGAAACAAGGAAAGGATCCCACAAGATGCACTCACTGGGGGTAGAGCTCAAAATAAATAAATTTTATTAATGATAACAAGAAAAAAACAATCTAATTAAAACCTGATATCCTGGCGCATGTTTAGGCACAGCGGAGTGTGGAATGCTTGATATAAGTCTATGCCTGGGTATTAACACTGTATGAGTGATCCAGGATAAGGACTAGTAGCTATGTTCATATATAATTATCCCTGATTATGCTGCAGTCATGATGTTGCTAAGCAGGTAATAACAAATGTTTGCTCAAAAAACGACTTTTGTTCTGCTGCATGTGGGTATGAAGGGGTTAACCAATTGTCCCACTTTGTCATGGATGTTAAGCAAGCTGTAGTGATCGCTTAGGCAGCTTTCTGGAGTCAGAGGCAATGATTCATTTTGCTCCCCATAGCTCAGAGTGTGTATCAAAAAGTGCCAGGAGGTAAACAGTTAACCTACTTGGCCAAAGATACCAGACAGGCAGTAATGATCGTGTGTGTGTAGCAGCTTGCTGGAGTCAGACGCTGCGAGTGATTCTGCCACACACTGCAGAGTGTATGGCAGGGGAGTGCCTGAATCGCCGAGTGCAGGGATTTATAGTGAGATGAACAGGAAAGCAATCCTTGCTAGTGGGATCCACAACTGGCCCACATCTTTTTTAGCTAATTGTACTCCACTCTGTGAACCGTACTGACCACACTACTAGCTAGTGGGTCGCGCTGATGACGTCACACAGGACGTCTCACCCGACACGTGTTTCGTTCCTGACTGGAACTTCTTCGGGGGTGGGCGGGTCTATGCTCCCTGCAGCCTTTTATGTACTCTGGTTGTCATGGTAACCCAGTAGCATCATCATGATAGAGTATGTAATGACAAGCAAAGGGGAAAAGGTGATCTAGGCAGGGAAACAAGGTTAAAAAACGGGTCCTATTAACCCACGAAAACAGGTTAAAAAAACATACAAGTTGAAAGCTCATGAAGAGATACTGTCAGAGGCAAATTAATAAGCACTTTTTGATACACACTCTGAGCTATGGGGAGCAAATGAATCATTGCCTCTGACTCCAGAAAGCTGCCTAAGCGATCACTACAGCTTGCTTAACATCCATGACAAAGTGGGACAATTGGTTAACCCCTTCATACCCACATGCAGCAGAACAAAAGTCGTTTTTTGAGCAAACATTTGTTATTACCTGCTTAGCAACATCATGACTGCAGCATAATCAGGGATAATTATATATGAACATAGCTACTAGTCCTTATCCTGGATCACTCATACAGTGTTAATACCCAGGCATAGACTTATATCAAGCATTCCACACTCCGCTGTGCCTAAACATGCGCCAGGATATCAGGTTTTAATTAGATTGTTTTTTTCTTGTTATCATTAATAAAATTTATTTATTTTGAGCTCTACCCCCAGTGAGTGCATCTTGTGGGATCCTTTCCTTGTTTCTCAGTATATATATATGTAGCCAGGTCCCCCTTGCCATATTGACCCCCCCTCCTGCTGGTCCGCGAGCCGCGCGTTACTAAGAGTTGCGGCCGGTTGCCAGGGACGCGATCGGGCCGGTTGCCGGGGACGCGAGCGGGCCGGTTTCCGGGGACGCGATCGGGCCGTCGTTAAGGCCGCGATCGCGTTGCTGCGGTCCCGCCGTCTCGCGGAGCAGGGCGCCGCCATTGTTAGGGGCGTTGCGCATGCGCAAGGGCTAGGAGCACCGGGAGGACTGCAGGGAGCTCGCGCATGCGCAGTGGAGCCACAGAAAAGCCTGCGAAGCCCTAGCCTATGAGAGGAGGGCTCTGTAAGAGGACTTCAAGTCCCATGAGCCTCTGGAGCGGCCCCATGACGCCAGGGAGCCAATAGGGCTGCAGGAGCTCTGCTTGCAACATAGTGATACATTTGGCGGGCTTGGAGCACACTAGTTAGTTGGTGGGAGGAGCAGCTAGGGGAAGGAGGTAGGGTGCAGGAGTCAGTGGCTCCCTGCACTAGGCCAGTACTCCCCTAGGCCCCAGATAACCCTGAGTCATTCTAGCTGAGTGTTGTAGGGACAAGCCCTAGGTTAGGGACTCTGCCCCATTATCTAGTTATTAGTAGTGAACCAAGAATATTGATCGGTTGCTGACAGAGAGCTGGACTATCTTCTGGGAGGCCAAGCCAGCAGTGAATGCGGCCTGCAGGCAGCATACAGATCCTCGCCAAGGCACAGCCGGTGTGGAGCTGCGGTGATATTATCCATGCCGGAATTCACCCCACGCGTAGGAGGATATCACGACGATCCAACCCTGGTGGTATAGCAGCACCCGTGGCTGGAGCCCGGGCAGGTAACCCACTACCTCACGTGCACCAACCAGGCCTATCACCAGACATAGTGGCTGCGCAGTCACACACACACACTTGTATGTGATTTGGGAGTGCGAGACATTGGGTTGGGTTTACTGGACACGGGGTGGGATCACTCTGTGGAGGTGTTAGCGTCCGCCGTGAAGCATAAAGGTTAGCGTCCGCCGTGACGTATAAATGTTAGCGTCCGCCGTGACGCCTAAGAGGTTAGTATAAAGTGTGGGCACCTGCCGTGGTGCAAGTTAGCGTTAGTATCCTGTAAGACGCCGTAGTCTGGTTGCCCTTAGCGGGGAACCCTTGTTGCTATGTGTTGATGTTACTTGTCTCTATATGCCCGTTAGTAAAGTCGCCAGTTGTTATCCAATCTGTTGTATGTGGTTATTGTGTATTGTCCTGCGAGGAACCACTCCCCCTCTGGTGGGAGCCATCGCAGGTGGAGGCGCTGCATCGTTGTAAGTGAGTACCCCTAGTTTAATTGCCCCAGGTTCCCCGTGGCAGAAGCTCAGCCTTCCTGTGAGCCAACAGGTAATGCACCACACCTATGGTAACATGGTATGTTTCTCTGCACCCACAGTATAATCTGCGATTGGGGGGGGGGGGGGAAACCCGTTACATATATACACACACTGTATACAGGCATACCCCGGTTTATACATAAATACACGGTCATACATACATGCTCCGGTCCCATTGCGTACGTTAATGTGGGGTATGCCTGTACTGTAATGCAGCAGTTGGCACTCCGGTAGTTCAGGTAAATGTATATAGAATGTAGTAGAAGAGCATAACTCGTAGGCAATGAGGAGACAGCACTTAGTTACTGTATAATCCAAATAGATATATTATATTGTAAAAAATGGCACACACAGAGACCCAACATTTCGGTCCTCAAAGAGGGACCTTCTTCAGGGTTGCAGAGAAATAATGACTATGACCAACATATATAGCCAAAACCCAGTGCAGACACAGAGAGAAACAATTAGAAAATAAAAACAAACCAACGTAACCAGCACCCCAGGTGATCTCTGACATCCTCCATGGGGCATAATAGAAATAATGGGTCAGCTGACTCACGTTGCGCAACGTGCATACGCGTTAGGATGAAGAATCCCTGTTACCACCGCAGCACGTCCTTGGTTGCTATGTGACCACCAATTCGAGTAAGATCATAGTAAAGACGTGCTGCGCGTGAGCAAAGCCAACTGAATGCTGATTTACCCAATAGACTAGAGCCGTGGCGTCAGAGGTACCAGATGGTGATTAACGTCTATTGAAACCACACATGACTTCTCCATTTTGGCTTTATTTTTGTTAAATAAATCATGACACGGTGTAATATGTCATGTGTTGTTGTTTATCTGAAGTTGCATTTACCTAATTTGAAGACCTGCTAAGGAACAGATGATTGTTATTATGTCCTGATGTCCTGATATGTAAAACAATAGAATTCAAAGAGGGTGTACTATCTTTTTCACACAACTGTATACAGTTACTGTAAGGAATCCGTTCCTGGTTTTGGCTGGAGCTCACTCTTGCAGAGTTGGTGAGCTCTCAGACAGACCTTCTCTTGGATTTGCAAGCACTATCACCTGTGCTTGCAATCACTGCAGCTCTGTCTCTCTGCTCTGGCATTGGAGAAATTCCCAAACACACCTGTCTTGGGATTGACTATCTGCTCTTCTTATACTGGGCTCTCACTTTCTCCCATTGCTGAGCATAACCCAAGATTCACTTGGATGTAACTGTGTTTGCCACAGGCTACTTTGCCTTAGCCTTACCTTGTTCCTGAGACCTGCTGCATTCACCCCAGGCAGAGGTCTGCTATTTGGTTCCTGTACTGAAGCACTGGATCCCCAGTGCTAGTCTTGCCTTGTTCCTGAGATCTGCTGCATTCACCCCAGGCAGAGGTCTGCTTCCTGGTTCCTGTGCTGAAGTTCTGGATCCCAATTACGAGCCTTACCCTGTTCCTGAGACCTGCTGCATTCACCCCAGGCAGAAGTCTGTTGTGTGGTTCATGTGCTGAAGCGCTGGATTCCCTGTGCCAGCCTTATCCTGTCCTGTGACCTGCTGCATTCACCCCAGGCAGAGGTCCGCTTCCTGGTTCCTGTGCTGAAGCGCTGGATCCCCAGTGCCAGCCTTGCCTTGTTCCTGAGACCTGCATTCTCCCCTTGCAGAGACCTTATCATGGGCTGCTCACGCTCCTCGCACAGAGGCCATTCCCGCGCTTCAGCTGCTATGCTGAAGCGGTGTGCTCCTGACTTCCTATTGCCAAACTCCAGCCTGGACATCGACTAACCTACCGTCTCCAACCCTGACCCTGGTGTGTCAATGCATTATCCTGGCCTCTCCAACCCTGACCCTGCTACGATTGACTACGGACTGCGCAATCCTGAACCGGCTTCATGGTCTAAGGTCGGTGTATTCACATCCCCACCTCAGCCCAGCGGACCGGTCCCGGTTTGTGGCGAGCATGTCCGTTACGGTATGCTCAGCCCCACAAACTCGGACCGCCCTGTGGTGAGGGTATGAATGTTCATGTTAAGCATCCCAACAGCCTGCACTCATGGTTACTGTCCCACACTCAGCCACTCCTACCACCCATTGTGGCCAAGCACTGCCATACACTGCACTTATTCCCTCACCTGCTGTCTCTGTAAGTCTCCCACCATACCTCTTAGATTGTAAGCTCTTCGGGGCAGGGATTTCCTTTCCTATTGTCTGATTTTGCTGCACTTATTGTATCATTTGTATTCCTTGTACTGTATTCTTTGTAAGCGCTGAGTACACTTTTGGCGCTATATAAATAAAGACACACAATACAATATCTGAAATAGTGTCTGCAGACTGGTTCCTGTTTGAAATAATGCCCCCGCCTGAAACCCAGTCCCTGTTTAAAGGTTTAACTCCGTCTGAAAGTCGGCTCCGTAAAGAATTCCTTATTAAGGCCCAGGACATTTGACGGTTAAAACAGATCCTGCTCTCCAGTCTTCCTTCTCCTGATTCCCCTCTGATCTGGGAAAAGGTGGATCCTGTGCAACTGGCGCAGGCTCAAACTGCGCTCCAAGAACTGTCCCTGGCTTTGGATCGGTGCATAAAACAGCATGACCCTCTCCTTGCCAGCTACGCTGTTACTGGAAGGTTCCCCCGTGCTACAAGTCCTGTTGCTAAACCTTTGAGGGTGCCTCCTTCTCCTGAAAATTACCAAACTGATTTTGTTTCTCTGAAGCCAAAATAAGAGTTTGCCATGATCCCTGGTTTTGATTCAACCTCTCATTTCTCTGACTCTGATGTTTGGCCTGCTTTAACCCCTGCTTTTAAACCATTTGAGACACCCTTTGTGTATTTTTATAACCCCAAAGCCAATGTCACCTTCCTAGAGCCTGAAGATGAACCTTCTATAGCCCAAGTTTCCAAGTCAAATCCCCTTTCCTCTGACTCTCATGCACTGCCTGCTTTAACCCTTGATAGTTCTCAACCCCTAGGTTTAAAGGCAGACCTCGCACATTATGCCTCTCCTGAGGTTCAAGTCACTAAGCCGGTTGTGGTTCATTGCTTTCCTTCCCCTGTCCTAGCTAAAGTTCCTGCTACCGAGTTCTCTGAGACTTCTTCTGAAATAGTGCTCACAATTGGAAGTGACGCTCTTGAGTCTGCTTTAGCCAATAGCCAGTACGCAGATTCCCCTGTCTCTGATACTTTTGCTACACCCAATGCTATTCCTCCTGTGTCTCAGACATTTGAAATTCCTGCCCCTGACTCTAAGTCTGTCTCCTTGGAACCTTTTACATGGATTAGTTCCCCTTTTACTGCCCCTCAGAATATCACTTCAGAGATCAGCTTATCTGTCTCTGATCCCTTAGTAAGCTCTGAATCTCCCCTTACTGCTTCTAAGGATTCTCCAGCACTTCCTGTGTTAACCAGTACCACTACTATAACTCCTGATGTAAAGCCAGGCTTCCTTCACTCCGACTCTCCTGTAGTCTGTGAGATGCCTATCACCATTGCTAAAACTCCTGTTTTACAAGGTGTCTTCCCTATTATGTCTGTAATATCTGCAGTTTCGTTAATTGATTCCAAGACCCTTTCCACAAATTCTTCCATAGAGCCTGATGCCCCCACTATGGATTCTCAGACACCCACTTCAGAGGCAAGCATAAATTTCTCTGATTCTATTGAAGTACCTAATCTAGCCCTTGTTGTTTCACAAGTACCCACTTCAGAAACAAGCGCAATCTCCCCTGATTCCATAGAAGACCTAGTCTGGTTCTTGCTGTTTCACAAATTCCCACTTCAAAGACAAGCGCAATGTTCCCTGATTCTATTGAAGTATCTAGTTCAGTTCCTGTTGTTTCTCAACTACCCACTTCAGAGACCACCGTAATGTCGTCTGATTCTATTGAAGTACCTAGCCCTGTCCCTGTTGTTCCACAAATATTCCCTTCAGAGACAAGCGCAACTTTCTCTGATTCAATTGAAGCATCTAGACTGGCCTTGCTGTTTCACAGATACCCACTTCAGAGGCCAGCGCAATGCTCTCTGACTGAATCGAAATACTTAGTCTGGCTCTTGCTGTTTCTCAGATACCAACTTCAGAGACAAGCACAACGTCCTCTGATTCAATTGAAGTGTAATGCAGTGCTGCCCGCAGACCAGACCCATCCCTTGTACTGAGGTGGGACGTAAGATACATGCCCCCGCAGCAGAAAGGAGCTTGTCCGGAGTGTGGTATTTGCATGGCCAAGCAAGGAGACTATAACCCATAACCCAGCTTTAAAATAAAATATATAAATAAAATACATTTAATAAATTCCTAGTCAGAACAACATTCGTTTTGACAAATTTATTTATTACATTATACTACAATTAGTCCTTGTTACGTGTGTGTGTGTGTGTGTGTGTGTGTGTGTGTGTGTGTGTGTGTAAAGTGTGTAAAGTGTGTAAATGTCGGATCTAGAAATAAAAGCCACAGGTGAATGACTAGTTTCCTGAACCCCTTAACCAGTGTCTGGACATCCCCGCTTCACAATATCTAAAGCAGTAATCCCGCCTGGGATCTTACCTAATCCGCAGTCCCTCAATGTCCAGGTACCTCATTCCCGCAATGTTATAAGTTGGAGGGGATGTGTTCCCTACCTGTCTTCTGGGTTAGGGGGGGTTCCGATGTCTTCTGTGTGAAGCTTGAGTCAGATCTGGAAGAAAGCAGTATAAGTTATTTTGGTGTAGTATAGGGCAGTTAAGATATATAGGGTAAATAAGAGATCCAGAAACAGAGTGTGAGACAGACACAGGGAGACCAGAGAGAGAGGGGAGACGGGGGAGACCAGAGAGAGAGGGGAGACGGGGGAGACCAGAGAGAGAGGGGAGACGGGGGAGACCAGAGAGAGAGGGGAGACGGGGGAGACAAGAGAGAGAGGGGAGACGGGGGAGACCAGAGAGAGAGGGGAGACGGGGGAGACCAGAGAGAGACGGGGCAGGGGTGACTGACTGACCGGGGCAGGGTGACTGACCAGGGCAGGGGTGGGTGACTTATCGGGACAGGGTTGGGTGACTGACCGGGGCAGGGGTGGGTGACTGACCGGGGCAGGGGTGGGTGACTGACCGGGCAGGGGTGGGTGACTGATTGGGGGGGTGTACCTCTGGTGTCACACATACTCCCATACACACATACACATTCTCCCATATATATATATACACCCACACACACCCATATATACACACACACACACCCATATATACACACACATACACACCCATATATACACACACACACCCATATACACACACACACCCATATATACAAACACTCCCACATATATACACACACTCCCACATATATACACACACTCCTACATATACACACACTCCCACATATATACACACACTCTCACATATATACACACACTCCCACATATATATATACACACACCCACACCCACACACACACACACACACACACACACACATATATACACCCCCCACCCATATATACACACACACACACACACACACACACACACACACACACACACACACACACACACACACACACACACACACACACACACACACATATACACCCCCCCACCCATATATACACACACACATACATATACACACCTATATACACACACACATTCTCCCATGCCCACACACACTCACTCTCTCTCTACACACCTTTTGGAAAGGCCCCGACCAGCACCACCACGCTCTCCCCCCCCCCCGCCAGTCTCCTGCTCCGCGGGGACATAAGGGGGCATCCCCGCTCCCATCACCCGGCGCGCTCTCTGACGCGGGACTGGGGGGAAGCGGGGGGGGGGGAAGCAGGGACATGAGGGGGCATCCCCGCTCCCATCACCCGGCATGCTCTCTGACGCGGGACCGGGGGAAAGCGGGGGGGGGGGGGAAGCGGAGACATGAGGGGGCATCCCCAGCTCCCATCACCCGCCGCGCTCATTGACACGGGACCGGGGAAAGCGGGGGGGGGGAAGCAGGGACATGAGGGGGCATCCCCGCTCCCATCACCCGCTGCGCTCTCTCACACGGGACCGGGGGGAAGCGGGGGGTGGGGGAAGCGGGGACATGAGGGGGCATCCCCCGCTCCCATCACCCGCCGCGCTCTCTGACACGGGACCGGGGGGAAGGGGGGGAGGAGGGGGGGAAGCGGGGACATGAGAGGGCATCCCCCGCTACCATCACCTGGCGCGCTCTCTGACACGGGACCGGGGGGGAGGGGGGGAAGCGGGGACATGAGGGGGCATCCCCCGCTCCCATCACCCGCCATGGGACCGGGGGAAGCGGGGGGGGAAGCAGGGACATGAGGGGGCATCCAGGCTCCCATCACCCGCCGCGCTCTCTGACACGGGACCGGGGAAAGCGGGGGGGGGGGAAGCGGGGACATGAGGGGGCATCCCCGCTCCCATCACCCGCCGCGCTCTCTGACATGGGACCGGGGGGATGCGGGGGGGAAGCGGGGACATGAGGGGGCATCCCCGCTCCCATCACCCGCCGTGCTTTCTGATGCGGAAGCGGGGGGGAAACAGGGACATGAGAGGGCATCCCCGCTCCCATCACCATAACTGCAGGCAGCAGGAGCACCGGGGAGGGGAGGGCGGTGGGGGAAGGCACAGATAATACTTACTGTGTCCTCCATCCTCCATGGGAAAAGAATGGCTGCTTGTTGGGGGCTGGCTCATATAGAGCCTGGCCGCACGCCCACAAATCCTGGGAGTGCGTGCCAATCAGCAGTCAGGTAGGGGGAGTTTTTTTTTTTTCAGTGCGAGCAGGGATAATTAAAAAAAACAAAACACGTGTGCTGCTTGGGCCAATAGTTACTCACCCGGGGGTTAAATCCACCTGCCCCGGGCGTGTAAATGTATAGGATTGTCGAACACTGTCGATAGTACTTGCCGGATCCAGGGAGTAGAAATGCCTTAGTGGTTGTCGTAGCCGAGTTCAGGGAGCAGAGAGGTCAGAATGGTCGAGATGCAAGCCGAGTTTGGAGGACGGGAGATGCAGCGTAGTCAGGAGGAAGCCGGGGTCGAGAGCCAGAGACGGTAGTCAGACAAGCCGGATCAGAACCTGAGAAGCACTGTAACAGAGAGAGGGGTAAAGCACACATCCAACAAAGCTGACACTATTCAGAGCGCTGTGCAACAGGGAGGATAGGGATTATAGAGGTGGGCTGACCAATGGAAGGTGTAGGCAGGGCTGGAGGAGTGTGTGGAGCAGCACTGGATAGGTTGTGCTGATGAGTGTATGTTGTAAACAGCTGAGAGGCAGGGGAATGCGACCGTGAGCCGCGCGAGTGCCGGAGGCGTGGTCTAAGCCCCAGAGGGGTGAATAAATTATCTCTGCCTGACGCGCGCTCTGTAATGCTGGAGAGCGCGCGTGCAGGTCTAATGGCAGCTGCATGTTTACCTGCTGTGTGCAGAGCAGCGGCTGCCCGGCGGGGATACCGACGGGGACCGCGGGTGGTAAGGGGGGGTCATGCTGTGACTTCTGTGATCCCGATTCCTCACACAAAGTACCTAGTCCAGTTCCTGCTGTTTCTCAACTCTCCACTTCAGAGATAAGCGCAACTTACTCACTTCAGTGACCTGTATAACTTTTTCGGTCCCTTGTGCTGTGCCTAAGGTAACCGCTGCTGTCTCTCAGACATTCATTTCTGGAACAAACATATCCCTCACTGACTGTTTGCAGGTCCTGTTATAACCATGGATGATCCTAAGATTCCCACAGCAAAGCATCACCCCTCCCTCCCTATATTCCACATAGTACTTAATGCAACCTCTCAATCCGGGATTCCCACTCCTCAGACAATACTGTCTCACACTGATACTCCCACAGTTTTTGAGGTATCCGCTACAGACTGCATGGCTGCTACTACAAACTGAAGGTTATCTCTCTTGGAACCTTCTGTAGTACCTGTTTCTCCTACAGATTCAAAGAACCCAGTGTTCAAAACGGAGTTATACGTCCCTGATTCTTCCACAATTTTTGGGGTACCCATTACTGACTGCTCTTCCTCTGCCGCAAACTCAGGGCTACCTCCCAGGGAGATTTCTGTAGTACTAAATGTATCTATGGATTCAAAGGACCCTGTGTCTAAAACGGATTTTTTTCTGCACCAATTCCTCTATTGTATTGCGTGAAGCCATTGAATCGGGGACTTCCCCTCCTAAGTCAAGTTTGTGTTTTCCTGATTTTCCTTCTCTGTTTGAAGTACCCAGTTCTAACCCCAAGACTTTTGTGTCTAAGTCAGCTTTTCCGCTCACCCAGCCTCCTGCGGAACTGGATAAGATCTGAATTGATCCAAGCTCTCTCACTTTACAAGCAGCTTCTATACCCGCGGGTTCCTGTGTGGTGCCTGATGTGTTCCCTCTGAACTCCTTGTCATCATCGTCTAAAACTGAAATACTCCCATTGAACTTCCTTGTCTTGTCTGAGATGCCTATCCCTGCTTCTGGTGCTCCCACTGTGGGCACAGGCATGCCTCTCTCTGCTTGTTCTTTGGTGTCTACTGCGTCCTCTATGGATGTCCAGACTTCGGACCTGATGCTTCCTAAACCCAACATGCCAAGGGATGCTGGCCTCTTATCGTTTGCCAGTACCGTGGCAGAAAACTATGTAAAGACTTCAACCATCACACTCAACTTGCTAGGGTTAATGGGCCTGGACTTTAACAAAAGAACTGTATCAATATCTTTCGGTGAACCCTCCCACCCGATACCCTTGCTAATCACCGCCCGGATTTCCTTTTGGAGGAAACATCTCTCTCAAACTTCTACATGCCCAATTAAGCAATACCATTACTCTTCCAGGATGTTCCTCTACCACAACCGATCATATGATCTTGTCTTGTACTCTGGGACTAGTGCTGAGTACCGGGCACCTGACTTGTGCCCCTCGGATGTCCCTGTTCTAAACTTTCCTTCCTGTTCTTGCACAGCTTTGGATTTCCAAATCATTTTGTGATGATTTCTGCGCCTCAAGAATTGCAGTACCTTCGTTTTCTTGTCCAAAGATTGTACAAGCCAATGGACTGCTGGATCATGGGCCTACTTCCTGCCTAAGACACTTCAGAAACAATTCTATGTCCCCCAGATCTGTGATTGATTTGTCTCAACTGGAGGCCTTGCCTAAAGAGGGGTGGGTGGGGGAGGAGGTACTTTAAGGAATCCGTTACTGGTTTTGGCTGGAGCTCACTCTTGCAGAGTTGGTGAGCTCTCAGGCAGACCTTCCCTTGGATTTGCAAGCACTATCACCTGTGCTTGCAATCACTGCAGCTCTGTCTCTCTGCTCTGGCATTGGAGGAATTCCCACACATCCCTGTCTTGGGATTGGCTATCTGTCCTTATACTGGGCTCTCCCTTTCTCTCATTGCTGAGCATAACCCAAGATTCACTGGATGTACTGTAACTGTGTTTGCCACAGGCTACTTTGCCTTAGCCTTGCCTTTTTCCTGAGACCTGCTGCATTCACCCCAGTCAGAGGTCTGCTTCTTGGTTCCTGTGCTGAAGCGCTGGATCCCCAGTACCAGCCTTACCCTGTTTCTGAGACCTTCTGTATTCACCCCAGTCAGAGGTCCACTTCCTGGTTCTTGTGCTGAAGCGCTGGATCCCCAGTGCCAGCCTTGCGTTGTTCCTGAGACCTGCATTCTCCCCTTGCAGAGACCTTAGCATGGGACGCTCCCACTCCTCGTGCAGAGGCCATTCCCGCGCTTCTGCTGCTACGCTGAAGTGGTGTGCTCCTGACTTCCTGTTGCCGAACTCCAGCCTTGACATCGACTACCCTACCGTCTCCAACCCTGACCCTGGCGTGTCAATGGATTACCCTGGCCTCTCAAATCCTGACCCTGCTACGATTGACTACGGACTGCACAATCCAGAACCGGCTTTGTGGTCTAAGGTCAGTGTATTCACATCACCACCTCAGCCCGTGGTCCGGTCCCGGTTTGTGGCGAGCAAGTCCGTTACTGTTTCAAAGTTACATAGTTACATATGGATATAGATGAAGTCGAAAAAAGACGTGTCCATCAAGTTCAACCTAATCTAAATTTAGACAATAGATACTTTATCCTATATCTATACTTACTTATTGATCCAGAGGAAGGCATCTAACTTGACATATTACATTTAACTTGACATATTACAGTATATAGTTAAATACTTATCTGTTTATCTTCTCATAATCAAGGGTCAAATATTTGGGCAAAGTATTTTAAGCCAACCATCATACCACAGTTTGGCCCCTCTATCAGTCCTAACACTGCTGTACCTGCAAAAATCTCTCATAACCTATCAAAAGGAGGAAGAGTTAGTGTTTAGTAACCCCTCTTTCCTATTTCCAAGCTAACCATTCCACCTTTTTAATTGCAGTTCTTGCTAAGCACCTTTGAATGACCAGTCTATATAGACGGCTCCATTGGAGAGGTTATGAAAGCTTTTTGCAGGTTCAGCAGAGTTAGGACCTACAGATGGGCCATACCGTGACATAGTTGTAGGCTTAAAATACTTTGGCCAAAGAATTGAACTTAATGACCCTTGCTTATGAAAAGACAACCTATCTTATGTCATATATCTTTAGGACATATTTGGCCAATAAAAATAAATATATTGCATGAAATTAAATTGTACCTGAAAAATAAATCATAGTTAATTCAAAATGTAATAATTAGGTAATATCTTATGATTTACACCAACCAGATGCACATTTCCTTCAACAGCCGTTGTTTTTACAAAACTTTGGCCCTAGTGTGCTGATACATCACAGAGAAAGTGTGTTTCCATGGATACAACCTTCACCAACAGCCCTTGTCTCAGTTGTGATGGTGTCAGCTTTCAGCCTCATTCAGCCTCAGTAACATTCCATCTGGCAGTTGTATTAGGCTCTGCCCTGCTGATCTCAGGCTTCATTACTGCCCTGATGAAGGACAGCAAAAGGATTTAGGCAATTATCTCAGTTCTGGCTTCATCTGATTCACCAGAAAGGGGATTTGCACAATGAATACCATAGGGGAGAAGAAATGTGATCTAGAATTCCTAGCATATACTGTTTTTCTGCCATGAAAAAAAATGCAGTGAGGCTAGTTCCAGTAAATCTAGGTCAATTATTGCATATGAGGCATATTATGTTACTTTTGCTTTTTTTCTGGCTAAGCTAAGCATTATGTTAGAAATGGCAAAACACTTATGGCCAAATGGCTCATTAGATGCCTGAAAAATTCACATATTGGAGCAATATCAGACTTGACATCTCACCTCAAAGGTGACAGTGTGCATGTTTCATAAGAAGTCTTCCACCAGGAACATTAGTTGGGAGGGGGGAGGGGGGGGCATGCCAATTATAATAACTCATGTAGGTTTCCTACTTTCTATACCAACTTTTTGCATGTTATTGTTTTGGAATATGTCAAAAATGTTTATATAACATACACATATGTTTTCATTATATTTATTATTCCAGCAAGGCTATATGGAGGTGTAAATATATATTTGTCTCTATATTATGGTAGGACAAAACCATACCTAGGGATTTATTTTCTTGGTTAACATAAGCGAATGACAGCACATACTGAATATATATGTATACATACAGATGTACTGTAGCCGACATTAATGCACCCGTTAATGCAATGCGATGCCTTAACACTACCACTATATTTTTATCATAAGAAATACCTTGTCTGCGTTGAAAATAATGGTAACGTGTGTGTTATCTCTTTAATGCACACACTGCTGTATTTTTCACATAGTGGGGGCGATTCACTGAGCAGTGAGCTTTTGCGACCGATTGGGAAATTTGTAATCCCTGGATAAAAAATGAAGCCAGATGCGGGATTCACTAGGAAGTAAAGCGCATTTGGGTAAGTGCGGGCAAAAACATGCCCGATCGCGCTAGCTGTTTTTTCCCCCCTGCTATCGTGCTTAAAAATCTAAAGCGAGATAGCTGATTGAAAAAAAAGCGGCCTGTAAGATCTGCATGGAGACGCTGCGTCTCCATGCACGGCTCTTACAGGCGATTGTACAGTTTAAATATACCTTTTAATACTATTTTACATATGCAGGGGTTCTCCTGAGCTGAACCGCGTTGGTTTCAGCCTCGGGGACCCCCTGCTTCATGAGATGCAGGCCCCTTTATGGGGTGCCATAATACCAGCACCCCATGGTCTGTATCTCATGAATTAGGGGGTCCCCGAGGCTGAAACAAATGCGCTTAAGCTTATGTACATTAGTATTAAAACACTCATATCAATAAAAAAATGATTCATTACCGTAGCGGCTAGCCACTATGGTAATGAAGCTGCATTAATATCATTTATATTAATAGTGTGCGGGAGTAGGGGGTCTCCCGAGATGAACCGCATTCATTTCAGCCTCGGGGACCCCCTGCTTCCCGAGTTACAGGCCCTGATATGGGGTGCCGGTATCTCCTCCATTATTTAAATGTCCCACGTCATGTGACGCGGATGCTTTAAAAATGGCATTGACACTGGCATCCGATGCCCCATACCGGGGCCTGTAACTCGGGAAGTAGGGGGTCCCTGAGCCAGAAATCATAGTGGTTCAGCTCAGGAGACCCCCTGCTCCCGCACACTATTAAAAAAAATACATTAAAGCAGCTTCATTCCATTTGCGGCTAGCAGCTAAGGCAATGAAGGGGTTAAGGCCCAATAGCTGCTTTATTGGTGGCAATTGCCCCCAATAAACCTTGACAAAAAAGAAAAAAGCGCAAAAGCCCATAGAGTAGTATAGTCAGTTTATGTAATAATTAAAAAACGGTTATAAACACTTACAAATGTAAGTTGTAACAGGCACTTCGGTACTTAGAATGACCGCCGGAACAGTAGTGGTCCACCTGTCTGTTAGCTGGGTGCTTGGAGTCCTTCCTTTGCTTTCTTCCACTTGATCAGCAGCGTGCATCCGCTTCCGCGTCATGTGGCTCGTAGCTTGTGACCTTCCAAGAATCAGGGGAGCTTGTCTCGTAGTTATGCAATAAAGAAAAAATACATAGTGCAATAGTGTTGTAAAACAATTATTGCAATCAAGGCTCAAAAGTGACTACTCACAATAAGGCAGTCAAATCCGAGCAGTCATCCAACTTAAGGGGTGGATGTGCCCTGTGTACAGCAGCCACCAGCCCCCAACCTCCAAGGAAAAAAGAAAAGAAAAAAGAGACCATATAGTGCAGATGAATTTTGTATTAAAGGGGGATTCAAAGAATGCAGGCTTACACTTCATATGATCGAGGTATGCAGTATGTTATTATGGGTAGTGGGTGCTCATCTGGTCGCGATCCTTCTGAGTTCTTCACTGGTCCCTGCTTCACAGCAATGCACTCGCGTCCACGCCGGGGATCCCGATACGTCACTTCCGGTTTTCGGGAACTTCCAGATCTGATGGTAAGGGTGGACCTCAGTTGTTCTTCCTCTTCGGTATGGGCTGAAACACTCCACGCGTTTCGCCGTTGCTACGGCTTCGTCAGGAGTGTCTATTGGCTGCTGAACTGGGTATTAAATACTCTAAGGCCCTCCCTCTCTATAATATTCTATTGGCCCATCAATTATGACTCCTAGATACATAGAGATAGTGGGCGTTTTTTAGTGCATATACCTCCGTTTGTTTATAAAAAGGGGGGCATTATTTACAAACATTTTTTGCCTAATTCGGCACATAAAGTGGAAACAACCTCCTTCTTTAGTTACAAAAAGGGGTAACACAATTAATACAAATACTAGCATAATATGGCATATATTCAGTACATATGTTAAAAACAACTTCCTTTCTTACTTTCAAAAGGTGGCACAATTAATACAAATATTAGCCTAATGTGGCATAAAGACAAAAAGTCAGCATAATAAAATTATCATAAAATTATATAAAAATTATAAAAACTCAACCTAATCTAAATTTTAACTTTATTCACGGCGATTGTGGTATTTCTCAAAATAAGGAGACATTAAAGAAAACATAATTAAAATCTCACACAAAGCATAATTATAATCATAAGGAATCTTAATATGTCAGACGTATAAATCCTTAAAGAAATACTCCCAATTCGATATCCACATTGAGCCCCCCGGGAGTTAGGGTTTTCAATGTGAATATCCAATAGGTCTCTCTTTTTGTTAGCTGGACATTACGATCCCCTCCCCTCCAATGTTGTAAAACTTTTTCTAGGACCGTGAATGTCAGCCCTGCGGGATTCCCTTGATGGTATTTAATAAAATGTTCTGACAGGAGATGTGTATTAACCCCCCGTCTGATATTTCCCAAGTGCTCTAAAATCCTAATTCGTACATCTCTCGTGGTTTTTCCTATGTACTGTAATCCACACGGACATGTAATCATGTAAATTACATGGTCAGTTCTGCAGGTAACATGTTGTTTTATATAGTATTTTTCTTTTGTTACATGGGAAACAAATGTGGATTTCTCCATTGCCCTGAATTTACAGGCTTTGCATACTGTACATCCATAAAAACCTTTAACTTTAGGTAACCAATTATTTTCTGTATTTTCTTTTATTTTAGGTAACGAGCTCGGAGCCAAGTGATTCTTCAAGCTGTTAGCCTTTCGGAATATAATTGTAGGCACTTCAGGGACTATATTACCCAGTAGCACATCATTTTGAACGATGTGCCAATGTTTCCTTATGATGTTTGCAATTTTATACGATTCTCTATTAAAATTTGTCAAAAACGAAAAACTGAATTTGTCTTTATTAATTTTATTAGATGTTTCTTCAATCTTCCTGTCTATATGTAGTAGATTTTCCCTATTAAGATTTCGTGCTTTAGTCAAGGCAGTTTTTAAATTATCTGGATTGTACTTTCTCTCCAAGAATCTGTTTTCCAGTACCCTGGACTGCTCTTCAAAAACATTTAAATCTGTGCAATTACGTCTTACCCTTCTAAATTGGCCATATGGCACATTACTTGGCCAACTGGCATGATGACAACTAGAGGACAGGATATAATTATTACTGTCAACCTCCTTGTAGAAGGTTTTGGTTTTCAGACATCCTTCCACAAAGATGATCAAATCAAGGAAGTTGACAGACTGTAAGTACTGTAATTGCACGTAAATTTTAGATTAGAATCATTGTCATTGATGTATTCAACGAATCTAAGAAGACCTGCTTCTTCACCTCTCCAAACAAAGATCACATCATCGATAAAACGCCGCCATAGGACCAAATTTGCACCCAGTTCAGGAATAGACCAAATATAGTCTTCTTCCCATATTCCCATGAATAAATTCGCATAGCTGGGTGCAAATTTGGTACCCATGGTGGTTCCACGCTGTTGTAAATAAAATGTATCCTCAAACCAAAAATAGTTATTACGTAAAATAAAAAGGATACTATCTAAAATTAAATTAGCGTGTTCGTTGGATACTGGCTAACACTCTGTCTATAGCCTCAAATCCCTTATTATGTTCTATCGATGTGTATAATGAGGTAACATCCCCAGTGACTAGAAAACATTATTCGTTCCATTCTTGATTTTCCAAGATTTTCAGTATGTCAGTTGTGTCTTTTAAATGGGACTTCAGCCTCGGTACATATTTCTGGAGATAAATATCAATATATGCTGATAAATTTGATGTTAGAGAATCAATACCAGCAATGATAGGTCTACCTGGGGGGTTGGTAAGGCTTTTGTGTAATTTTGGAAGATAGTAGAATATTGGTCTTATAGGGTTTTCTTTATACAAAAAATTGTATTCTTGTTCTGTCAATATTCCATTCATTCTACCTTGATCTAATAATACCTTCAATTTTTCTTTAAATTCACAGGTAGGATCTTTTGACAATTTCTAATATGTCATACTATCTTCCAAAATTCTATTAGATTCTCCTATGTAGTCACATCTATTTAGGATGGCTATCCCCCCTCCCTTATCAGCCTGTTTTATGACTATATCTCTATTTTCTGTTAAATCTTTAAGGGCTTCTCTCTCATTTTTATTTAAATTATGACAGTATCTTTGATCTTTTTCATTAATTCTTCAAAATCTTTCATAATTAACTGTGAGAAAACATCTAAATTTTTCCCTTTTATATGTTTGGGATAAAATGTCGATGGAAGTTTTAGACCTGAATGTTTTAGGTAAAGCTGTGTATCTGATTCTTCCATATCGTTTTCTTTAATATTTTTATTTAAGTTCTCTTGTGTTTTAATCTCTACTTCTTTATTTTGAAAAAATCTTTTAATGGTTAGTTTTCTTAGGAATTTTTGAGCGTCAATAAAAAGTCCAAAGTTATTTGGGCCCACTGTAGGGGCAAACTTTAGACCTTTGGAAATAAGACTTTCCTCATGTTTTGTTAAAAATTTTGAACTTAGATTAAAAATGCTGTTCTTTATTTTGTCATCTTTCTGTTGTATCTTTGGTTTCTTTCTCCCTCTCTTTCTTCTGATCTTCCTCTTCTTACTTTTAAAAATGCCCACTATCTCTATGTATCTATGAGTCATAATTGATGGGCCAATAGAATATTATAGAGAGGGAGGGCCTTAGAGTATTTAATACCCAGTTCAGCAGCCAATAGACATTCCTATCGAAGCCGTAGCAACGGCGAAACGCGCAGAATGTTTCAGCCCATACCGAAGAGGAAGAACAACTGAGGTCCACCCTTACCATCAGATCCGGAAGTTCCCGAAAACCGGAAGTGACGTATCGGGTTCCCCGGCGTGGACGCGAGTGCATTGCTATGAAGCAGGGACCAGTGAGGAACTCAGAAGGATCGCGACCAGATGAGCACCCACTACCCATAATAACATACTGCATACCTCGATCATATGAAGTGTAAGCCTGCATTCTTTGAATCCCCCTTTAATACAAAATTCATCTGCACTATATGGTCTCTTTTTTCTTTTCTTTTTTCCTTGGAGGTTGGGGGCTGGTGGCTGCTGTACACAGGGCACATCCACCCCTTAAATTGGATGACTGCTCGGATTTGACTGCCTTATTGTGAGTAGTCACTTTTGAGCCTTGATAGCACTAATTGTTTTACAACACTATTGCACTGTGTATTTTTTCTGTATTGCATAACTATGAGACAAGCTCCCGATTCTTGGAAGATCACCTGATGCAAGACGATTGGAACAGTCTTTATCAAGGGTTGTAGTTGGTTTCATAGTTCTTTATTTGTTCACTTAATCATTTAACACTATTTTAACACGATTATCAAGTTTATTGTTGTGTTATTCACATATGTGTGGTTATATGGTAGATTGTCACATTTAGGGTGTGTTAGAGCGCTATTGTTATATATTTTTTTCTCGTAGCTTGTGACGTCAGCGTCTGTGTCGTCGATTGGGGGTTGGGCTTTCGGCAGACACTAGCTCCCCCTCCAGACCAGAAATGCAGGAACTCTATCTGGTTAGCGCGATATTCAAAATGTCCTTAGCACAAACACAGGCAACCTTTGGCAGGAACAGCCCAACGCGTTTCAAGGACCTTGTCCTCTTCGTCAGGGGCGCTATTACTGCCTGGTTGCTATGAATCCCATATATAGGGGTACTAATTAGTTACCTCCTATAGAAAACCAAAATTAATGGATTCCTCCCAGTTGATGTTAGTAGGATTACACAATGGGTATACAGACCAGCTGATTGACTATAAAGCCAAGATATCTAAGAATATATGTACTGTATTAGAGTATATTGTAACACTTTCAAATAAATCCTACAAATTATGTAATAATGCTTCTAAAATGGATTGGATTAATATATATTGATATACATATTAAAACCACTGTGAATTAAACAACCACTGAGGGGGTGCATGCGCGACGGCAAGGAGCATGGTTGTATAGCCTGATAGCTCTGTGCCCCGCTCAACAGCAAACGCAAATAAAACCTCCAAAACCAAAAGATTTTGACCGCTGAGCACACCAATAAAAGGAGAAAGTCAAAGAGATGTCGAAGAAAATAAATAAAACACCGAAGAAAAAGGGACTGCCTGAATATTTCAGGGGAACCAGAGCGAGTAAGTCAGCCCCTGCAATCGCCCGTTTCAAACACGGGCTCCGAAACGGAGGATGAAGGAGAGGAGGAGGAATGCAGTATTCAGGAGCTGCTACCGGTGAGGAGATGCGATTTTAATCGCATATACAAGGACCTGATAACTCTCCTACAAGCAGAGATTAAAGAACTCAGAAAAGAAGCCAGTAGCCTTGGAGAGAGGACAGGAGAGCTGGAGACACAAGTTGATCTAAATACCAAGACAGCTAAGAAAAATGAAAAAAAAAATCAGCGGACCTCCAACATCAAATAAACAAAATAAGAGAGCGACAAGAGGACGCGGAAAATCGAGACCACCGAAATAATATTCGAATCAGAGGGGTCCCGGAGGCAGTGGGCGACTGCAAACACTTTGTATCCCGATGGCTTGAAAGCCTCTTTCCAGACAGCCCTAAAGATAAACTTGTAATGGATAGATGCCACAGGGCGCTAAGAGCACGACCGCTTCAAAATGAGCAGCCCAGAGATATTATAGTGAGGCTGCACTATTATAGCACTAGAGAAGTGGTGCTTCAGAAAACAAGAGCCATGAATGCTGCAGAGTTTGAAGGCACCCGACTGATCATCTTTCAGGATCTGTCCCCGGCAACATTTGCAAGAAGGAGAAGCCTAATGCCAATAACAAAAGTGTTGAGAGAGGGCGTACGATACCGATGGACCTTTCCGTTTGGGCCCATGGTGGTCCGAAACAGGAAGCCAGTCTCCATGAGGGACCCAGAAGAAGGAGCAGCATTCCTAAACAAGCTGGGCCTGAAGGAGACCCATTAAGAACAGCAGAGGAGGCGGAAGCCCCGGAGCCTACCTGGTCGAAAGCAGGGAGTCCGTCCAAATCTCGAGCGGACATGGACTGAAGAGAATAAAGTAGACATCCCCAGAAAGGGACAAAGTTCTAAAGTTGTCAAGTTACACGGTTATGTAGTTCTAAAGTTGCCAGACGCAAAGTCAAGTTAAAAACAATAAATGGTTCAAGCAACGTCCTAGAAACAAAAGAACAAGAGACTGATCACAAAGTTGTTTCGTTGATCCACCATTAAGTGGGCTGGATTCAGTCCCCTTACCTCGTGTTCCAGACATGGCGTCCAAAGAAAGATGGCAGAGGCAGCTAATCCATCGGAGATCCATGATGGAATGCAGAACCAGGAAGGACAGCTCGAGCGGGAAGTACAGGCGAGTCTGCTTCCGTCGAGGTGAGAGAAATGATCCAAAATGGCAGAGACTGGATGCGCATCACCCAGAAGAGACGGATCTGCGGCGGCCATCTTGGATGAGGCAGAAGTTGCGATGGCCCTCCGGAGAGACGTCATACCCGAGCGACGAAGAAGGAGGTGGCTGCGCTGATGGACGCGACGGAAGACAGCAGCGTGCAGCAGAGTTCCGATTGGGACAAAGAGAGAGTGGACAGAGCCCCGCAGCAGTTTCAGCAACGGCATCGGAGGGGGCATGGGGGGACATTAAGATGGGAGGGTTGACGAATAGAGAAAGAGGTGGTGGAGAGGTAGACGGGGTAAGGAGCGGAGGCGCGAAAGGCAGGAGGAAGTGATAGGAGAATAACGAAAGTGAGGAGAAGGGGAGGAGACGGAAGTGAACAGAGGAAACAGTAGGGTGCAGGAGAAGATGGTAAATAAAAGGGCGGGGGGAAGTGAGAAGACGGCAGAGCTAAGGAATCTAAAGGAAAGTAGAAGATTAAGAGGGATAAAGAAAGTTAGAAGCGGAAGAAGGTAGGGGGAAGTGTAGAAAGAGGGACAGAGGTAAAGAGGAGGAGAGGAGTCAGGGTAAGGTAGGAAAGGGTGGGCAACAGCATGACGACAGACAGGAAGGAGGAAGTGAAGTGAGTAGCAACGAGAGGATATGTGGAAGAGAATGCAGAGAGATAAGATGGATGGGATAAGAAGGAAAGAGGGTAAGACGAGGAAGGGATAAAAAAGAAGATTGAGGAAGGTTGACTAGTAGAAGGAGATGAACGACGAGGATAAGAGAGAAGTAAGGAGGAGGAGGAAAAAGAACAGAAGCAGAGGAACAGAGAGGAGGTATCATAAGAGGGAGGCTAGGTGGAGGAAGGAGAAGAAAAAGAGTAAAGGTAGGCAAGTAGAATAAAGGGAGCGGGATGTGACACGAGGAGAAATGTGACCTGAAGTAGAGTAGAGGGGTTCAGGAAAGAAGAAGAGCAAGAGGTCAGAAGAGAAGCTGATAGATAAGGAAAGAGGAAGATGAGAGGAAGCCAAAGAAAGGAAGAGAATGGTAGATCTGAGGCAGATAAGGAGTTGACAGAGGATGAGACACGCACTCAATATCAATGGTAATAGAGGTGGGGTACTTAGCTGCCGGTGCGCTGGTCCTGGGGAGCTCCTGTAGTCCCAAATATTCCAGTACAAAGAAGAAGAAGCAGGCACACGGTCTTACTCAAAAGGAGGTTTAATATGCCATAAAGTCCAACGTTTCGGCAGTCAAATACTGCCTTTCTCAAGGTGAAGGCTACCAAACACATGAAAACAGTCAAAATATATACCACCCCCCCTGATACTCACCCCTCCCCATTCTGCCACTTAACCAGGATGTTGACACCCACCTGATGACGTCAGAGCTACCATATGGCGCCCCCTAGTGACGTCAGACATCTAAGTCTAAATCCCTGGCAATACAGCATAGAGCTGTCTTGGAGGACTGCAGCCACAGCCACACCTCTCCCCAGACTGAACACTCCCCCATGATGATGTCAGCGTGAGCCGGCTGTCAGGGGGGGAGATGGGGGGGGGCGTGCACCAATCAAGACTGTACTCACAGGGCTGGACAAAGGTGTATCCATCGCCATGGGATCAGTGTCAGAGCAGGGAGGAGTGAGACACTCCTATAAATCACCCTGAAAGTGTAAGTAAACCACACACCAAAATATTAATAAAGCATATGTGCACTAAACTAATACAGCAATATACTATTAAAAACATGTGACTGTATACTGCTGATGACATCAGTATAATCCTGCAAAGTTACAGTGAAATGCCACATAAGAATATGCAGTACATCAGTATTTAGAATATACTAGTGTGTATACCTAGGTCAGAAATGGGTACACACAGCCGGGGGGGGGAGGGGGGATAAGGATAATCTTCCCAACAGGTAAGTGCAGAGTCCATGGATGGTGCAAGATCAAATATGCCTGTAGAAAGACAAAAAACTACCTTCTATTAAGGAAGCATTTTAAATTCTGTTGCTCATTAAGACCCATACCGTTGCTGGTATTTAAAGCATGTATCCAGAATGCTTCAAGTCTCAATAAGAAAGTCTCCCTATCTGGAGTGCCTTGTCTAGGTGCTACTGACTCAATACCCATGATGCGTAAAGAGGCAACATTATGATTGTGTTCCACACAGTGTTGCACAAGAATAGAGTGATCCGTACCTTTTCGAATTACACTTTTATGTTCAATGAACCTTGTTTTTAACATTCTTATGGTCTTACCCACATAAAGAAGACCACATGGACACTTTATTATGTACACTACATATTCAGATCTACTTGTGATTCTATTTTTAATTTTTATGATCCTCCCGCTGTGGGGGTGACTGAATTGACTACCGGTAGTCAGACTGTTACAGACCAAGCAGCTCATGCATCTAAAGTTACCCGGTCTGCCACCCTCCAAAAAATGAGGAGTTCTGTAGTTACCCTCATTATCTGCATGTATCAGGCTATCCGCCAGATTCCTCCCTCTTTTGAATGCCACCATTGGTGGTACACAGCAACTTTCAGATAATATATCATCATTTTGCAGAATATGCCAATGTTTAAGAATGGTAGATTTAATAAAACCACCAGCTTGACTGTACGTAGTGGTAAATACAAGCCTGTCCTCCTTCTTATTTTTGGTAGCACTTACCTCTTTATCCAGTGCCCGGTCTAACACAGCAGGAGGATATCCCCTAGCTAGGAATCTACTACGTAGTTCTCCAATAGCTGGTTCAATATTATCCTTCCTGCTCGTGATTTTGCAGACTCGGACTTTCTGTGAAAAAGGTAATGCATCAATAAGAGAAGGAGGATGATGGCTATCTGCCCTTAAAATGGCATTTCTGTCTGTATCCTTTCCAAAAAGATCAGTATGTAACTCCCCATTAGTCTGTGTAATGAGGACATCTAAAAAAGAGAGTTGCTGTGTACTCCATGTATTAGTGAGGCGGACCGGTGAAATGGAGACCATTAAGATACTCAAAAAAAGATAACAGCTGATCCTCCGTACCTGCCCATATGAAAAACAGATCATCAATATATCTGTAATAGCTTTTAATATGCACAAAAAAGTCTGATTTGTAGATGTACTGCTCTTCGAAATGTGTCATGTATATGTTGGCGTAAGCAGGGGCCATATTACTGCCCATTGCTGTCCCCTTAATCTGCAGGAAGAAATCACTCTCAAATCTAAAATAATTTTTATAGAGAATGAAATGTAAAATGAGCATAATGTATTCAATTGGAACAGTATCACTATAATGGCGAATGAGGGCGGCCTTGATTATCTCAAGACCTTCAACATGGGGGATTATTGTATAAAGGCTAGACACATCTCAACTAACCAGAATATGATTAGTCCCATCACCAGGTGAGTTTTTTAATTTGTCAAGGAAATAAAACGTGTCTTTGATGTATGACTTGGCTGTCTGTGCTATAGTTTGTAGAAATGTGTCTACAAATTTTGCAAGGGGTTGATTTAATGAATTAATAGCAGCTATAATAGGCCACCCTGGGGGATTGTTTAAATTCTTGTGTATTTTGGGCAAGGTATAGAAAATAGGGCATTTAGGATGCAACATAGTTAGAAACTCAGATTCAGGCTCTGTTATCCAACGGTTATTAACCCCCATTTGTATAATTTCCTTAATTTCTCTCGCATAGTTAAAGGTAGGGTCCGTATCCAATTTAATGTAGCAGTTAATGTCACTCAGTTGTCTGATGGCTTCAGCCTTATAATCTGAGTAATTCCGCACTACTAGGGCACCCCCCTTATCTGCACGCTTAATAATAATGTCATTATTATTAGTCAAAATTTTTAATGCTTCCTTTTCCTGAACAGACATATTGTATGTAGCCCTATGTTTGTTTTTTTTGTATCTTGCAATGTCTGCCTTAACCAGTCGTATATATGTGCTGACTGATTGATTTTTAAATGGCGGGACAAAAGTGGATTTGAGCTTGCACATTTTGGTACCTTGTTAAGAAGCCGAATTATCTGTCCCTTGCTGGTCAGTGGCCAAATTAACTGTCCCTTGTTGTTCCATAGGAGGATTACCTGTGCCTGGTTGGATATTGGAATGCACCGATTCTGTAGACCTGTTAGAAAAAAATGATTTAAGGTTTAATACACGTTCGAATTTAAATAGGTCAACCTCCAAATCAAAATCATTAAACAATGTAGTATAATGGCCCCATAGCTAAGACAGACATTTCACATTGATTAAGAGTGTAATCAGACAGATTAACAACCAAGGTGTCCATACTCATTTCTGCTCCGTTGTACGTAGGGGATAGGGTGATCTTCCCTTTCCCCTGGAACCCGCGTCTAATTTTCCCTTTCTTTTCTCCTTGTCCTTGGATTGGCCTAAAAAAGGGTCCGGACTTTGGCCTCTCTGATGTTCTGTTGAGGAATGGGCTTCAGAGTCACTGGTGTGGGCTTCTTGGACTCCCTGGGGTGCTCTCCCTCTTTGGCTCTTGCGTTGTTTGGGGTCTTGCTTAAGCCACGGGTATAACCTTCCATCTTTATAGTCATTAACAACTTTTTTGAATTTCAACTTCTTAAAGTGAATAAGATCACTTTTAATTTTTTCCAGCTTGGTCTTAAGACTATCCAATGATTGTACAACGTCCGTACCAGCGCTAGACTGTTCAATGAGGATTTCCACTTTGAGTATATCCTTCCTTGTGTGGCTAAGTTGTTCCCCCACCTCCTCAATAACCAAAATAATCAAGTCCAAAGAGGCCCTATTAAGGACCTGGCGCCACCTCTCACAGAATGCAGGCTTATCTGCGCCAATTGTGGGTCTGTTGTTGATGCGGAATCCACGAGGTAGTAATCTCTGCCTGTAATATTCAGATAACGTGCTGCCGTGAGTGAACAGCTCAATTTCCTTCTTTTTGAACCTTTCTAGCTCCTGCAAATGGTCTTGTGGCCTATCAGGCCCAAAGGCTACCTGTGGTGAGGTTTTAAAGAGAATCCTATTAATCTCCTGTTCCGTGATAGTTAGAGTGTCAGCTCTTTGTGTCAGACCTAGAGACAAGTTGCACAAATTCTCCATGTATACACAATACACACGTGTGATGTATAAACTGCTGCTGGGCAGTGTAAAGATGCAGGATATAGCAGTAACAGTCCAAAAAAAAGGCTTCACACTTAAAGAAATGATGCAAAGAATGTGCCCAAGGGCCAGTAATATAACAGGTATACAGAGTTAATTCAAACTCTGTCAACGATATCACAGAGTCCTATGATAAGGTAAACAGCAAAAGGCATTCCTAAGACTTAGCTGTAGGTGCTGTGCTCAATGCAGGATAGTATACATAGACAGAGGATGAGACGCACTCAATATCAATGGTAATAGAGGTGGGGTACTTAGCTGCCGGTGCGCTGGTCCTGGGGAGCTCCTGTAGTCCCAAATGTTCCAGTACAAAGAAGAAGAAGCAGGCACACGGTCTTACTCAAAAGGAGGTTTAATATGCCATAAAGTCCAACGTTTCGGCAGATAAGGAGTTGAGACATAATCAAAGCAGAACTGGGGGCGCGGAACATGGGAAGGGGAGGGCCACAGGAGCAAGGCAGACACAGTAACCGGAAGTGGGAGGAAAGAGGAGGAGGGTGAGGGGAAACGAGATCCAGACGAGGTAAAGATGTGATCATCTCAACAGTTAGGTTAAATTAGAGTGTTTATAAGAGGTTAAGGGCATATAGGGTCAGAAGTAGCTTACGACAGGGAGGTTTTAAATTAAGAAAGATACAGGAGAGGGTCCGGAGTGACGGTGGTGGAACCTGTTCCGGAGTCCATATGGGCCGAACGTCAGAGACTGGGGGGGACTCTTCCCAGGACACCGGCGAAGTCCCTTGGGTAGAGGAGGAGGGAGGGGGGAGTAGGGAGGACAGGAATAGGGGTAGTACCACCCCTCCCGGTATGCACCCAAGGGCGTTGGACTCGGGGCCGGGGTGTTCGAGCCGTGGTTCCGAGGACATTGTTTATGTGTTATATGTGTAGTTGTCTAATTGTTCCCCACCTTACCCCCCCTTTTGTGTCCACCCATACCCCCACCTACCCAGGCCGAAGGAGACAGAAGAGCAAGGAAGATGAAAGGGAAGCCTCAAAAAAGGAAAACGGTCGAAAGGTCGACACAACTAAACATTGGAGCAGAAAAGACATACAGCACAGAAGATTAAAGCATTCATTTTAATCTCTCATAATGTAAAGGGTTTCAATAGCCAGATCAAAAGAAAAATTGCATTTAAGGATTATAACCGTAAGAAAGCAGACATTATTTTCTTCCAAGAAACACACTTCTCAAAAAATAACCACCCAAAGTACTTAGATAAGAACTTTAGATCATTTTACCTGGCCTCGGCTCCAGTGAAAAAGAGGGGAGTGGCCATTGTGGTCCACAACAGGTTAGCGCTAGAGGTAGACAAAACATACACAGACAAGGATGGTAGATACATCATATTGACTGGGACACTACAGGGTCAAGCCCTCACGTTAGCGTCAATATATGCTCCGTGCGAGCAAGCCCCAGAGTTCTTCACGCTCTTCTTTAATAAACTACATAAAGTTGCGAGGGGCAGTACCTTTCTAGCAGGAGATCTAAACCGAGCCCTTGACCCAGACTTAGACAGATGCACGGGGACTAACCATTCCCAAAGACAGGACGTACTAACAATAACACAGGGCCTACGAGACTGCCAATTGGTGGACATCTGGAGGGAACAACATCCAGTTACACGAGAATACAACTTTTTCTCTCATCCCCACAACAGATACAGTAGGATAGATTACTTCCTAGTATCAATTAGAGTGGTCCCAGTGGTCGCCCATTCAGGGATACTTGACATTTCTTGGTCTGACCACGCACCTATAGAGCTGAGGTGCACACTAAGCTCGCTAGACAGACCCGGAGCTAATTGGAAGCTCAATGAGCTCCTATTGAAATCACCTGCAACAGAGGAGGAAATAGGGGAAAAGATCAAGGAGTATTTTAATGAAAATGAAGGTAGTATGACATCACACTCCACACTTTGGGAGGCCCATAAGGCTACCCTTAGAGGGATATTAATGAATCTGGCCGCTAGAAGGAAGAGGGAAAAAGAGAATAAGATAAAGGAGCTGCAGGAGAAGTTGGCACACCTCTCTGCACTGCACAAAGAAAACAAACAGGGAGAAACCCTGAAGGAGCTATCTGACACTAAAATTAAGCTTAATCTGGTGCTATCCAACCAGGCCGAAAAGGAGTTGGCCTGGTCTAAGCGTAAGTTTTATGAAAAGGCCAACAAGCCAGATACCCTACTTGCCAATAAGCTCCGAAACAAGCTTCCAAATTTTCGCATAGCATCTATTCGGACTCAGAGGGGGGGGGCTTCCCTCCAACCTTAGACAAATCTTTGAGATATTTAAACAATATTACGAGACGCTCTATGATGGAGATAAGGTCAGCCACACACAAAAGACAGAAGAGATCTTGAAGACATTTTTAAAAGAGGCACAATTACCTAGATTAAGCAGGGAGGAAAGAGCTGCGCTACAAGAGGATTTCACGATAGAGGAGCTGACAGAGGTAATAAAGGTACTTAAGCCAGCCAAAGCCCCAGGGTCGGATGGTTTTTCAAATCTATATTATAAAAAATACCTTAAAATTCTGGCTCCTTATCTATTGAAATTACTTAATGAGATACTCGCAGTGGCCTCCTTCCCAGCACAAATGCTTCAGGCGTCAATCTCGCTGATCCACAAACCTGGAAAGGACCCGGGAGACTGCAAGAGCTGCCGGCCCATCTCCCTGATTAATTCAGATATCAAAATATTCTCTAAACTAATAGCCAACAGGGTGGGTCTCGTCCTTCCCAGGTTAATACACCCGGATCAGGTAGGGTTTATTGGGGGCAGACAAGCGGCAGACAATACCAGACGGGTAATAGATTTGATCGACCTGGCCAGAAAACAAAATATTCCGTCAATGGTATTAAGTCAAGACGCAGAAAAGGCCTTCGATAGACTGTCCCTATCTACGAGAAACACTGGAAGAATTTGGCTTTGAAGGGCGCCTGTTAGGAGCAATATTGGCGCTATACAAACGCCCTACGGCGAGGGTAAGACACCAGGGATTCCCCTCAGAGCTGTTTAACATCCATAGTGGGACAAGACAGGGGTGCCCCTTGTCACCGCTGTTATTCACCCTCTATATTGAACTCCTAGCAGCACACATTAGATTGAACCCAGATATTTCAGGGATTGCAGTCAAAGAGCAGTCACATAAGGTGGCACTATACGCGGATGACGTGATTTTGACGTTATCTAGACCTCTTACCTCTTGGCCCAATGTCTTCGACATCTTAGGGAAATTTAACCAAATTTCGGGATTTAAAATTAATCAAACCAAATCAGAAGCCCTCAATATAAACCTACCGAAACCGGTGGAAAAATTGATAGACTTAAATTTTAATTTCAAATGGTAAGCCTCCGCTATCAAATACTTAGGTGTGTATATCACCAAAGATTATAAATCTTTATACAAAGCAAACTATCCTAAATTATTGAAGACGATGAGAGAGGATCTCAGTGTTTGTTCGGGCTACGGCATCTCATGTTTCGGTAGGATTCACAGCGTAAAAATGAATCTCCTCCCAAGATTGCTCTATTTGTTTCAAACCCTACCAATACCTTTCAAGCTGACATCCTCTTGCTTCAGTCGCACATTATTCAATGTATTTGGAACAAAAAAAGCCCAAGAATTGTGAAAGGCATCTTAAAAAGGCCAACTACGAAAGGAGGTCTAGCGGTACCTTGCTTGTTGGCGTACTACAAAGCGACTCAATTATGCCAAATTGTCCATTGGCACTCAGACCCAGAAAGCAGAGATGGGTGGCACTGGAAAGAGAATGCTGTGCAACGGTGGAGTTGCACAATATAATCTGGCTACCCAAAAAATGTGGGAACACAATAGGGGTGCCGCTGCAGGATGTGGCGAACTCGTTGGCGGTTTGGGAGACTTCTAAATTTCGATATAACCTAACCACTAAACACTCTTTGATGACCCCCCTAGTGAGGAATCCGGATTTCGCTCCAGGGATGCTTGGTAATAACTTTATGATCTGGACACAGTCAGGATACAAACAACTAAAAGATCTGGAGGGGAGAAAATTCATTAAAACATTTGAGCAGATTAAGGCCGAAAAAAAGATACCAAACTCTGAATTCTTTAGATTCCTCAAGATCAGAGCATTTTACAACAAATTCCCAATCAGGCCGACAAGGACAAATTTTGAACAGCTGTGTTCTAGGGAAACGGACACGAGGGGACTAACATCTAGGATGTACAGGGAAGTAATCTGTCCTGAGAAACCTGACGCTCCAAGACTTAAATATATGAGACAGTGGGAGACAGATTTGGGGGAGACTTTAGAGGATGAAGACGGACCGAATCCTGCAAGCTGCAGCTAAAAGCTCAATATGCGCTACATTAAAGGAGAACACATACAAAGTCCTTATGCGCTGGTATCATACCACACTAAAACTCTCTAAATTTGTCAGAGGATACTCCCCGCTCTGCCCAAAACAGTGCGAGGAGATAGCTGACTTAAAACACATGCTGTAGTCCTGTCCGAGAGTGGTCCCGATTTGGGAACATATTAGAGAATGGTTACAAAGGAAACTCAATTTGGAGATCCCACTGGACCCGTGGTTGTTCCTGGTGGGCAGGTGGATCCAGGGAGTGTCAAACGCGACACACAAATTGGTTGCGCATTTTGCAACCACCACGAGGTGCGAGATCACAGCAATGTGGAAACAAGCTGAATTACCAGTAATTCCCAAAATCAGGAACAGAATTTGGCATGTTTGCCAGATGGAACAGTTGACTAGTTGGGTCAACAACACTGGCCCAAATTTCCTAAAAGTCTGGGCGCCATGGTTAGCCCAAACAGACATCCCGGGGATAGATGCCGGCACAATTTTGCACTAATAGAAACAAATGCGTTCTCCTTCAACAAAGTAGGTACTACGACGAAGTAAAGACGAGACAGGTAGACCGAAAACGACATGAGGGCAGATGCAGACCAGAGATCCTGAGCCGATAGGTCGGAAATTTGAGACCCGAGGAATACCAATCACCGTCGCTGAGGCCATCATCCCCCCCTCCCCATTCTTGGCTTCCCCCTGTGTCTTGCCCTTGTCCTGTGAGTCTCATCTGTCCTGTATTGTATGTAGGAGTAATTTGTCAAGTCGGTTACATGTCTGTATGTTCTCCCATGTAAAAATGGGTTAATCGGTTAAAGATATTATCATTGGTGTTGGACAATGGTATGTGATATATTGTACGAATTGTAAAACCAAATAAAAATGGAAGTTATAAAAAAAAAACAACAACAACTGATACAACATTAATAATAATCATAACCACATAATATATTTAATACAAACATTACTTATTAAAACCTCACAATTAAAAAACAATTATAAATACAATTGAATGATTAAAAAGAGGGAAGGAAAAAGAGGGATAGAGGGAAAGGGGAACACCTAAAATAGGATTAATAAAAATGCTGCAAGATCAATGTCTTCATTTAACCCATTAGGGGACATTGTATTAAGCTGATGTATCCAATAGGTCTCTTGTTGTCTCAGTGTCAATATGCGATCACCTCCATAATCATTGGGTCTAATATACTCTATTCCAGTAATTTTAAGATTTTTAGAGTCCTTATTATGTTTAAAACTAAAGTGTCTAGAGACTCCATGGGTCATCACCCCCTTTAAAATGTTCCCTCTATGTTCTAAAAACCGCTGTTTCAAGCTCCTTTTGGTCCTCCCTACATATTGTAGGCCACATGTACATTTTAGTAGGTATACCACAAATTATGTCTTACAATTAATCAGATCTTTAATCGGATATGTATGGGAGGAAAGTTTAGATTTGAATGATGTAGCACCATTGGTAATATGCTTGCACATAATGCACCTACAGTACCACCACATTCATAATTACCTATTGTCTTAGTGAGCATAAAAACAGAATCTTGTGCACTATGGGCCTTTCTGAGTTTGGATGGTGTTAGTAGGTTTTTAAAAGTCTGTGCCTTTCTAAAAATTACCTTAAGTCTATTAGTAATAATGGGGGCTAAGATTGGATCACCCTGTAATACATACCAATGTTTGCTCATTATAGTGTTAATTTGTTTGGATGCAACATTATATTTGGTAATAAATAATACATCCTTATTGTCCATATTCTTTATTCGTTCATCTTTCTTTCTCAATGTAATTGATCTCTCCATATGAAGTGCCTTATGATACGCTTGATCAATGTTTTTCTCATTATGACCCTTGTTTAACAATTTAGTTTTAAGTAAGGCTAATGTCTATTAAAATCTTCCTTCCTATTGCAATTACACTTAATCCTTAAAAATTGGCTATAAACTATGTTCGTAATCCATCTCGGATGATGATTGCTAGCTGCATCTAAAAATGTATTACAATCCACCTCCTTATAGTGTGTTGTAGTAATAATCTCATTATTAGCATTACTTGTTATCGCCAAATCTAAAAATACTATATTGGTTGGACTACATTCGTTTGTGAATCTTAGATTAAAAGGATTAAAATGTATGTAATCTACAAACTGCTTTAGTTCTAATAGGCTACCATTCCATATAATTATAATGTCATCAATGAACCGTTTAAAAAGTACAAGTTTGGTAATATGGGGATTGTTATTCCAAATGTAAAATTCCTCCAAATATCCCATCATAAGATTAGCGTAACTCGGGGCGAAGGATGTCCCCATGGCCGTTCCTTTTTTCTGGAGGTAAAATGAATCTTGAAATTTGAAATAATTTCTAGTCAATATGAACTGCACACTATCTAAAATGAATTCCCGTTGTAGGATTGAGAAAGAGACATCGTTCATTAAAAAATATTCTATCGCCAATTGTCCTGCATTGTGTAAGATATTAGTATACAATGATTCCACATAGCATGTTACCCATATATAATCTTGTTGCCATTGGATATCTTTAAGTAAATTGAGTACATGGGTGGTATCTTTAATATGGGAGGGAAGTTGAATGACATATTCTTTTAAAAATGAATCCACAAATTGAGAGAGATGTGACGTAAGGCTATCTATACCAGCCACAATGGGCCTGCCAGGGGGTTTGATAAGAGTTTTATGAATTTTAGGCAAATGGTACAAAAAGGGGATTTTGGGATGAGTTATTGTTAGATAACCATACTCTCTTTTCTTGAGTATACCCACCGTAAATGCTTCTTTGAGCATCACATCCAAATCTGATTTAAAATCTAGTGTGGGATCCCTTTTAAGTAATTGATAAGTTGTATTGTCATTAATCAAGCGTAGGTCTTCTTCGACATAGTCTATCCTATCTTGCACTACTGTGCCCCCCCCCTTTATCAGCCTGCTTAATCACTATGTTGGTATCACTTTTGAGTTCTTCTATAGCTTTAGTTTCCCATCTATATAGATTATTATTCATGACATTGGTATTAAAATCTTGTTCACACATTAATTTAAAATCCCTATATACCAAAGCAAAATATGAATCTAAAAATGTCCCTTTGCATTGTACTGGGTTAAAAATGGATTTAGGTTTAAAATTGGTATGTTTAAATCCTGCATCCATGTGGTTAATGTCATCACAGAAAGGTATATGCAATTAATTGTCATGAATAGTGAATTCGCCTGGATCCATTAGAAACTGATCAACATCATTGTTCATAGAATTTAGAACTTCTATATTAGTACCATCATTGTTGATATGAATTATCACTATATGAAATCAATAATTTCATTAGAGCCATAGAACTCCTATCCAAAATCTCGTTCCATGTCTCAGTGAATGGCACAGTGGGTACATCATGCCCATATAATGTGGGCATGATTTAACACTATGCCAGTCAATGGTCAACCTAAAAATAACAATCAAAACAAGATCCAATGCATTCAAAACAATCTCAATCTAAAAACAAATAAAGACGTAAACCGAACAAAATTACCACCAATCAATTAATCAAATCCAAAATAAAGACCAGAACAAACAATTAAAACACCAAAACAAAACCATGAATAAATAAAATAAATATCTAAATAAACTGCATCATTCAAAATCAAAAGTAAAAAAATAATCCAACATTAAAAAGCAAGCACCAATCAAAAGCCATAAATAAACAATTTGAAACACCAGCAAAAATTCCTGAACACTACATAAATATGCAATATATATAGCATTCAAATTTAAAAACAAAGAACCAATATACATATAAATACATATAAGCAAGCATTTGCCCAAACAACCATTGGTTCTTACTGTATGTATGTACAGCCCTAAAGGGCCATACATAAATACATTTGGAATGAATGTGTAAAAAAAAATGCAATCACAAAAAAAAATACAATAAAAACAAACCTTTCAATGAAAAATAACATACATTCAATTTTATCCTTACCTTTAGATGTCTTCACCCTCCGATTCCCGTGGTCACTGCAAGCTCTTGAACCAATCCATGATCCCAAACAGCAATGGGCCACAGGTTAAAAAAAATCCTTTTCTTCTTTCTTTTTCTACATCTGAAAATTGTAATCCAATTTTGGCTCTTTCGGTGTCTTCTATCTTCTTGTAACGCTTGTGCTCACCACGAACAAGGCGGGACCCCGGTACTGAGATGGAAAAGTATATAATACGCCAACCACAGCAACGGGGGCACGTCTGGAGAGTGGATAGTCAAAGTTGCCGGGTCAGGATTGGAGAAGAGAGAGTAGTCTTGACACTTGCCGGGGTCAGAGGTCGGAGCCAGGAGAGTAGTCGATATCCTTGGTGCCATGGTCAGGGGTTGGAGCCAGTAGAGTAGTAGATGTCCGGTTGCCATGGTCAGGGATGGAGAGGTATGGAAGGTCAGAGGCATGCCGGGGTCGGCAGTCCAGAGAAGCGGAATCCTAAGTCAAGACAGGGCGGTTCACAGGAGATCAGACAGCAAAACAAGATTAGGCAAGGTAACACAACAGGAACAGGGACGTGGGAACAGCAAGGCTACAAGGAACTATGCTCAGACAAAGTGCAAGTGGCACAGCTGAGCATATATGGGGAAATGTGACCAACGAGACAGGGTGGTGGAGCGAAGGTGTGGCATCTGCGGAGCAGGGACAGGCCTGGAGGTGCAGGAGACAGGTGGGAGTGTTGACGAGGGCCGACACGTGTGTACGCCGCGCGAAGCAGCAGTGTGTCGCACCCAGGGGGCGGAGCTAAGCTCTGTGGAGTTGTTGAAATCCCTCCGTGGGTGAGTGTGCGGAACGGCAGGCAAGGAGGGGGCACGCCGTGGGGGACGTGCTCCACGATTCCTTACACTTCTTCTTCTTCTGTATCTTCTTCTTCACCTTCATCCATCTTCATCCGCATGCCCTTGTAATCTTTTTGGAGGAGGAGTTCCTCCCTCCTCGGCTTCTTGCCGTCAAATGAGGCTGCACAGGCTTTTACAGGCCTGTTATGTCACATTTGAGTGCAAATGGTTCACACACCTCTGGCTGTGAAAAACATGTGTTTTTTGGGAGTGAATGATAGTACTTCCAACAGTAATGTGGAAGGTGGAAATAGAGCCAGGTTTGGGAGGAAGTATGATGAGCCCTGTTTTTGCCATGTTAAGTTTAAGTGGGCGGAGGGCCATCCAGGATGATATAGCCAAGACATTCAGAACTTTAGTCTGTACCACAGGTGTAAGGTCAGGGGTAGAAAAGTAAATTTGTGTGTCATCAGCATAGAGGTGATATATGAACCCAAGAGATGTGATTAGGTCACCTAGAGAGAGAGTGTAAAGAGAAAAGAGGACGGATCCCAGGACAGAGCCCTGGGGTACCCCACAGAGAAATTGATCGAGGAGGAGGAGCAAAAGAGACACTGAACGTACGATGTGACAGGTAAGAGGAGATCCAGGATAGAGCTTTGTTACGAATACCAAGAGCATGGAGAATGTGAAGGAGAAGAGGGTGGTCCACAGTATCAAATGCTGCAGAGAGGTCGTGGAATATGAACAAAGTGTAATGACCTCTGTCTTTGACAGTATGCAGGTCATTAATTATTTTAGTGAGGGTTGTTCTTGCTGTATCTATGTCAGAGCTGGGGGTTTGCTCTGTGCTATGTGTTACTGACTCTTGTCTTTGCTGGTTTAGGTTATCAGTGATTGTAGGCTGGTTGTCACTCTCTTGGGCAGTTTTTGTTAATGTTTTTTTTAGTTGTGTTACAATGTGAGTCTCTGTGTTTTCTCTCTCATCAGTTGAGACTACCCTTCTATGTTTCTCTCCTGGTTTCCTCAGATCGTCTCTGATCTGCTTGTTGTTCTGCTTTCCTGCTTCAGGGTTTTTTATAGTAGTTTTTTGGTCCCATGTTTTGCCCTTGCCTTTTCTAGGGATGGTAGCATATAGTTTCCCAACACATACCACTGCCAAGCCACGGTATATTCATCCTTTGGTGTGGTATTCATAATTGCAGACCATACAGTCAGTCTGTGCCCAGACAGAGACCCAGTGCACGAATGACTGGCCCACAAGCCAAACCTCCTAATGACAAACTGGCTGTTTTTTTGCAACGACAAAACCATGTTAGTACCAGTGAAACGAGGTGCATGTACTTATGTTTCATGATCAAGGAGCATAACCCTCAACAGTCAACTGGAATATAACAAGGGGATAAATAGGACAAATATAATGTATATTGTCTTCTATATCCAAAGATAAATAAATCCGCAGCTCTCCTCCGCACACAGTATAAACTTGAATCCAACACAAGGAAATAGTGAATATTTACATTGTACTGTTTGTGGAGGCGAGCCGTGGATTTATTGATGGAATTTTGGGCAGCACTACCTTTCTCCTTACCAGTTCCGCTGAAGATATTTCCGTTGAATTGACCAGGAGATTGATCGGGGGAGTGCAGTAGTTCCTATAATACCTCAACTTAAATGCTATATCTAAAGATAGTGTAAAGCAGGCCTGGACAACACGCGGCCCGCGGGCCGCATGCGGTCTGCCTGCACTCACTGTGCGGCCCGCGGCGGCTTTCTGCTCTCCCCCTCCCTCCCGAGTCCACTCTCCTGCGCCCCCCCCGCAAGCCCGCTGTCACCATCCCCCGCGAGCCCGCTGTCACCCTCCCACGCGAGCTCGCTCTCCCCCTCGCAGGGTAGCAGCGCGCTCTAGCATTGAGGCACTTCCTGCCTGCTGCTTGCTAGAGCATGCGTGCACTCCTGCTTGGACGGGAGAGGTATTTACTGCTTGATGTGAGGTGCTGGGGGGTTAATGTGAGGTGCTGTGGGCTTGATGTGAGGTGCTCGGGGGTTAATGTGAGGTGCTCGGGGGGCTTTATGTGTGGTGCAGGGGGGGTGATGTGAGGTGCTGGGGGGTTAATGTGAGGTGCAGGGGGGGTTGATGTGAGGTTCTGGGGGGTTAATGTGAGGTGCAAGGGGAGTTGATGTGAGGTGCAGGGGGGGTTGATGTGAGGTTCAGGGGGGGTTGATGTGAGGTGCAGGGGGGTTGATGTGGGGTGCGGGGGGTTCATGTGAGGTGCAGGGAGAGTTGATGGGAGATATATGAGGATGATGATGTGCTGGAGGAGAGATGATGATGATGGGGGGTGCTGGGGGAGATATATGAGGATGAGGATGATGAGGTGCTGGAGGAGAGATGATGATGATGATGATGATGATGATGATGATGATGATGATGATGATGATGATGATGATGATGATGATAATGATTTTACCCGTGAAGCCCAATTTTTTTTCCTTGGAGCAGTTCGGTCCTTCTCACGTTACGAGTTGTGCAGGCCTGGTGTAAAGGATGTTCAGTGCACTCACATTTATTAGAAGTTAAGAGTCGTGAATGACTCTCCCAGTAGTTGGATCTCTGAGAAGAATGATATACTCAGCGGAGTAATGTGCTCCTTCATGTCCGCTATTGCTTCCTTGAATTGCTGCGTCTGTTGATTAAACAGCAGTTCTCTTACCGCTTTATCATATCTGCATAGGGAATCAAGCTCTTTTCTTGTCTTGCTGTTTGATGATTTTCTCTTGTCTCCGCCATGCTGCTCTCCATCTTTTCTCTCTCTCCTTTCTCTGAGCGTGGGTGTTTCTGAGGTATGGTGTAGGTGTTTGTAGTTACAGTAGATATTTTTGCATTCAAGATATTTGTTATAAAATAATATTTTTAAACAAGTCTCATAATTGTTCTTTCTTTATTTTTGTCTTTTGCAAAATCTTTGACCCGATTTCCGAAGCAGTCAGACCTCTTGCTGAATCTCTTACTAGGTGTGACTTATCCTGTCAGAGCACCAGAAGTTTCCCTGCTATTTGTTCACAACTTTATTTTATTTATTTTTCCCAATGGGGCTCACAATTACAATACAGCATGTGGCATGCAGCGCAGTCCCTCTTTCAACATGCTTCCAATACTGATGCAGCGGCCGTTATTCGAACACATCACGGCGCCGATTTTGATTTCTCTGCTGTTCCCCACGCAGCATGAACGCGGCCAATCGCCCCAGGCACCCGCGCTTATCGCAGATGTTTTGTTTGAATTTCATTGATTCTGTTTCTTCGTTTGCAATAAAATTGATGAATTATAATGTGTACAGTACTGTGCTACTGTGCTACTGTGTCAATTTAATGTTTTTAAAAGCCAGAACACTAAATTTAATTTTTCTGCACTCGCCGCGCTCGCATCTTAGTGCGGGAAGGCTGGAATTCATCCCGCGGTTTCAAATCAGGATTCCGATGTACATGACACGTGAAGTGTTCGAATAACGGCTGCTACATCAGTATATTTGGTGTCTGAAGCACAGGAAGTTAAAGTGACTTGAGTAAGGTAGCAAGGAGCCTAAGGAATTAATCCGGGCTTCCTGCTTCACTACTCAAGGTCATTGTTTTCAGAGTCAATTCCTTGTTTTCAAAGTCAATGCCTTGATTTACAGAGACACGCCTACAAACCCTTTACTTTGTATATAAAAACATCAGTTCTTTCAAATGTTCCTGTTTTTTTCTTTGTCCGACTGTATCTTTTTCCCTTACCCTCCCACTATCCTTTTTTCTGCTTGTTGGTGCTATGTGACTGTGGAGAAGCAGAGTTACCCTAACCTGATAAAGGACAGTGTTAAAAAGAAATAGGGCTGCAAATGTTACTTATCTCTAGTTTGTCCCACTCCTTTATCTGGAAATCACTTCCCACATGTCCTGAAACTGCTGACAGACTGCAGCCATGTTTATATAAGCACAGCCTCCCTAGCATCTAATTAACTCAATTATTTCTCTTGAGAACTTAAATGTTGTTCTTTCTCTCCAGCAACAACAAAAAAGTAGTTTACCATCACCCTCGTGGAAATTAACCAATCAGGAGAGGAATTCCAAAGGCATGCAGAATGTTCTGTCCTCAGAGGGCTGTCTTGGATAGTATTTTAACCTCTTCGCTGGCAGTGAAGAATTTAGAACTGTTGGGCTATTGTTAGCCATCTGTTTCTGTAACAGTATAGCTTTGTACTTAGGTTATGTTCAATTATATAACCCCCAACTTTAAGAAGGTTATAACAATAGATTCATCTTCTGCTATTTGGTGGCTATTATGGGGAACGGTGTTGAATACTTTAAATTGCTATTTTATTGGAGAGGAAAAAAAATCTTATTATACAGTAGCAACTAACATACAGTATTATCACAGAAAATAACTTAATATGTTGTATGGTTGTTATTTTTGTTCTGACTAAAAATAAACACACAACCCAATATATTTATTTCATGTAATTGGCATATGTGTTAAAGATAGGAATGATAAGGATAATCTGTTGCATGGTATAAAAAAAAAATGAATGTTTTCCTGTTTACGTAGTTCTTTATTCCACTCAATAAACAGGGTACGAGTGCTCATATTTCCTTGGCCAGGTTTATTTGTCTTATTATTTATAACATGGTAATTAAATTATAAGGACAACAGTTGTCTTGCAGTTGCTGGGTTTTTCATAGCTGTAACTCCAGTAGCAAAAGAAAAAATACTTTGTTGAGCACTTCTGTAGACTAAACACCAACACCATGTTTTTTTCCTTGATTATTTTAAGGAAGCGTACAATTAAAATTAATTGGTTAGACGATATTTGGAAAATAACTGGAGCCAGTGATACCATTCAGTTGACTATTTATGGTCAGTCATGTTCCAATGCACAAGGTCCTTGTGAGTTGATAAAATAAAATATCAGCTTCCCGGCAGTATCCCTGTTTTACTGTAACTATAACTAACTGTGATAAGCAATGCTGAGCAGTATTGACATTGTTGATAAACATTTTCAATGTCAAAACTAAATTCCAAGTAAAAACAAATTATAATGATTAAGTAAATATAAACGGTATGCAATTAAAAATACTGTTGATGTAGTATTATTATTATCGTTAATTTTTTACAGCCCCAACATATCCCGAATCGCGGTACAATGAGGGTACAGAGTTATGTGCATTACATAGGGAGAAGGAGCGGCTCAGTGAGTAAAGACACTGACTGGTGCTGAGTTCCTGGTTCAATTCCCTTGTCTGCTACTTGTGACCTTGGGCAAGTCACCTTATCTCCCTGTGCCTCAGGCACCAAAACATAGATTGTAAGTTCCATGGGGCAGGGATCTGTGCTGGTAAAGCGCTATGTAAAAACTAGCAGCGCTATACAAGAACATGCTATTATTATTATTGATATTATTATAATAGACAGAGTTACATACATAAAGAAATGTTTTTCCTGTAGAATTGCACCACTTTTGCCTTTATACCTAGACCCATTTCTGTGTAATCTGAGAGAATGTTGAATGCGTATTGTTTTTCCCCCCCATCTCCTATAGTTATATATTGCAAATGTATGGTTACTGGCATCCTTAAACAAAATTTCAGCTGGAACATGGAAATTCACTAAGTTAGCAGCCACTAATTTGGGGTCATATATTAAAGCAAAGAATCGAGTGGTTTCCATTGTGATAAATTGATACATTTCTTGCTCCAGTGTGCAGCTGAGACAGTTTGCAACTTTAACTGTGTGTTAGTGATGGCATCAAAATTCTCAAGTAGAAGAACTGGGGTTGAGGGGAACCTTACCTATTAAAAACCAGCTCCCACAAATAGCCCTGCAGTGAAAAAAAGATGATTTTACATATATATTACATATATATTTTTATTTGAATATCTTATCCTGGAATGGATTTTTTTTTTTTTTTTTTTTAAACAATGCATGTTCGTAAAATTTTAGGAGGGCCCTACCCCAGATAGTTTGCAATTAGGGTTATATAGATTGCAGAGGCACTGACAAGTTGATAGCGTAGAAAGGTCCCTTAACACAAACAGGGGCCGATTCACTAAGCTCCGTTAAAGGGCTTTAAGAGCGCAAAGTACCCTTTAAGCCCGATAAGGCTGCAGTGAGATTCACTAAGCAGTGATAACTGCGCTTTATAGGTCTTAAAAGGTATTTTTTTGCCCTCGGCGCAAAATGCGCACGATCAGCCTATTGCGCTGATTTTTGCCAGTACTACCGATTCACTAAGCAGCGCTAAGTGAATCGGCCTTAAAAAACACGCCAAACAAACGCGCCAGCAAAAGGCAGGCGCAAAAGAAGCTGGACTTAGAAAATATTTCTTTGTTTACCTTTTTGCAGGCACACCATCCATACAACAGGCCCGTGGGGGTGTCCGGGGGTCCCCACGGGTGTCCGGGGGCATCCGGGGGCATCCGGGGGTGTCCGCGGGCCTGCGGTACCAATGGTGTGCCCCCAAAAATTAAACAATACACTACATTAATGTGCAAAATTACTATTATCCACATATGGATAATAATGCATTTGCCCATTAAATATACATTAATACAATAAATACATTAAATAGATTTTGTACTCACCCTTGTCCGGCACCCACGATGAAGGCCGCCCGCATCTTCCTCCCCGTCCATACACTGGGGTGCTGAAAAATATACAAAATAAGAAAAAGTGCCAAACTAATGTCCCATAACCCCTTAATGACCTTAGCGGTTATTAACCGCTACAGTCATTAAGGGGTTAAGCCACCCTGACCCGATACCCACCCTTCACCCATTTATTTGTACAGTGGCTTCATCATGTGTATATATATATATATATATATATATATATATATATATATATATATATATATATATATATATATATATGCATGATTAACCAATATACAAATATACAAATAAATACTGTACATGGCCAAATACAAATCTCTCCCAATTTCAAACAGCACCAAGCAAAATCAATATCTAATAAATCCAAATACAAACACTCAATTTGACAATGTGTACATGATACAATAAATCTTTGCATCATATATACTATGTCAACCAATGCTCCAAATCAAATACACTAATCCAAACAAGATACAAATACAATCATTAAAGAAAAACAAAGCATCAACACAATTCATTTACATCAATTAATCCAATCACCAATCAATTACAATCCAATTCAATTACACACTTCAAATCATACAAACAAACCATTGTGAAAAATAATCTATGTCAAAGTAACCATCAAACAAAATCTATCTTCCAAAAATAAGCCAATAAAATAATCTATAGCAACCAGCCTTTAACTAAACATTATCAAACATGAAATGTACATTAGCAACACATTTTTACACAAAGCAGCAAATTACAATTCAAAAAAACATCCAAACAAGGCAAGCCAACAAGTTTTTATTATACCTGTATGTATGTCCATCTATAGTTTACAGACATAAATACAGGTGCAATAAAAGAGCATGAAAAACAATTGAAACACATTAAAAATCAACATACAATACAACCACTGATTTGTCCTGTACGTATGTATACCCATAGTGACATACATACATTCAGGCCAAATAAATGGACATTAAAAAAAAATGGACGTCAGGAAAAAAATGGCAAAAAACCTGTAAAATAAAAATAAAATACATTTTATTTTTTCACTTACCATTAGATGAACCAGTCACAGCAATCAAGGGGAACCGGAAGCACTGGAGTAGCTAATCCAACAACAGGAACCAGGTAACCATAAAATAAAAAAACCATTACAATCCACAAGTGTCTTTATCTTCTTTTTTCTATTTGTAATCCATAGTGGGGGGTCTTCTCCGTCTTCTTCTGTCTTCTTCCGGGGTTTTCTTATCTTCATCTGCCACGCCCTGGTCTTCTTTCTTCATAGGAGTTCTGTCCTCCTCGGCGTCTAGCCTCAAAATGAGACGACATAGGCTTTTATAGGTCTATTACGTCACATTTTCGTCATATGGTTCTCACGGTCCTGATTGGGCCGTGAAAACCATGTGTTTTGTCCGACAAAAAAAATAAATGATGACGTCATTTAAATATAAGAAAAAGCAGGCACCAGCAACACAGGATCATCAAGGTCCTTTACTACAGTGCTTGTGGGGATCCTAGTCCACTAGTCGGTTACACATTGGAGTTATATCTGGAGCTGTTATCTATACTGTCTAGGGTATATCCTATTTCCTCCATTGGGGGGTATTATGCCAGGATGCTTCAATCAAGTCATGTGATTTTTTGGATATAGGCTTTTGTTTAGAGTACCACACATTTTGCTTTTTTAGTTTTGACGTCATTTAAAGGCAATGAAAGCACAGCCAATCAGAATGGCTGTGCTTCAATTGCCTTTAAGATGACGTCATGAAAAGAAAGATGGCCGGCCTCACATGGTACGGTAGCCAATCAGAGCGTGGGGAATACATCCCAACTCTGATTGGCTCAAGTTCCATGTGACAGGCTTTCAATAACATCACATCCATTCTCCCCAAAGCCTCTGTCACATGGTCTACTTGAGCCAATCAGAGTTGGGATGGAGTTCCCACGCTCTGATTGGCTACCGTACCATGTGAGGCCGGCCATCTTTCTTTTCATGATGTCATCTTAAAGGCAATTGAAGCAGAGCCATTCTGATTGGCTGTGCTTTCATTGCCTTTAAATGACGTCATCATTTTTTTTTTGTCGGCCAAAACACATGGTTTTCACTGCCCAATTAGGACCGTGAGAACCATATGACGAAAATGTGACGTCATAGGCCTATAAAAGCCTATGTCGTCTCATTTTGAGGCTAGATGCCGAGGAGGAAAGCCCTCCCATGAAGAAAGAAGACCAGGGCGTGGCGGATGAAGATAAGAAGACCCCGGAAGAAGACAGAAGAAGACAGAAGAAGACGGAGAAGACCCCCACTATGGATTACAAATAGAAAAAAGAAGATAAAGACACTTGTGGGTTGTAATGGTTTTTTTATTTTATGGTCACCTGGTTCCTGTTGTTGGATTAGCTGCTCCAGTGCTTTCGGTTCCCCTTGATTGCTGTGACTGGTTCATCTGATGGTAAGTAAAAAAATAAAATGTATTTTATTTTTATTTTACAGGTTTTTTGCCATTTTTTTCCTGACGTCCATTTTTTTTAATGTCCATTTATTTGGCCTGAATGTATGTATGTCAGTATGGGTATACATACATACAGGACAAATCAGTGGTTGTATTGTATGTTGATTGTTAATGTGTTTCAATTGTTTTTCATGCTCTTTTATTGCACCTGTATTTATGTCTGTAAACTATAGATGGACATACATACAGGTATAATAAAAACGTGTTGGCTTGCCTTGTTTCGATGTTTTTTTGAATTGTAATTTGCTGCTTTGTGTAAAAATATGTTGCTAATGTACATTTCATGTTTGATAATGTTTAGTTAAAGGCTGGTTGCTATAGATTATTTTATTGGCTTATTTTTGGAAGATAGATTTTGTTTGATGGTTACTTTGACATAAAATATTTTTCACAATGGTTTGATTGTAGGATTTGAAGTGTGTAATTGAATTGGTTTGTAATTGATTGGTGATTGGATTAATTGATGGTAATTTAATTGTGTTGATGCTTTGTTTTTCTTTAATGATTGTATTTGTATCTAGTTTGGATTAGTGTATTTGATTTGGAGCATGGTTTGACATAGTATACATGATGCAAAGATTTATTGTATATTGTACACATTATCAAATTGAGTGTTTGTATTTTGATTTATTAGATATTGATTTTGCTTGCTGCTGTTTGATATTTGGAGAGATTTGTATTTGGCCATGTACAGTATTTATTTGTATATTGGTTAATCATGCATATACAGTATATATATATATATATATTATAATATATATATATATATATATATATATATATATATATATTTATATATATACATGATGAAGCCACTGTACAAATAAATAGATGAAGGGTGGGTATCGGGTCAGGGTGGCTTAACCCCTTAATGACTGTAGCGGTTAATAACCGCTAAGGTCATTAACGGGTTAGGGGACATTAGTTTGGCTCTTTTTCTTATTGTGTATATTTTTCAGCACCCCAGTTTATGGACGGGGAGGAAGATGCGGGTGGCCTTCATCGTGGGTGCCGGACAAGAGTGAGTTCAAAATGTATTTATTGTGATTAATGTATATTTAATGGGCAAATGCATTATTATCCATATGTGGATAATAGTAATTTTGCCCATTAATGTATAGTATGTGTTAGGGGGCGGGGGGATGTGTGTGGTATATTGCTATGTTTATTGGGGGCAATTGTCCCCAATAAACATGCTATTATGCCTTAACCCCTTCATTGCCTTAGCGGATAGTCGCTAAGGTAATGATGCTGCTTTAATGTATTTTTATTAATATTGTGCAGTAGCAGGGGACCCCCCCTGCTCCCGCACACTATTATTAAAATGTACATTAATGCAGCTTCATTACCATAGCGGATAGCCGCTATGGTAATGAATTATTATTTATTATTATGTGTTTTTTAATACTAGTATAGATGTGCAGGGGGTCTCCGGAGCTGAACCGCATTGGTTTCAGGTCCGAGGACCCCCTACTTCAGGAGTTACAGGCCCCTTTATGGGGTGCCGGTATCCCCTGCACTTTAAAGCTCCCGCGTCACGTGACCGGGACATTTAAATTCTGCAGGGGATACCGGCACCCCATAAAGGGGCCTGTAACTCCTGAAGTAGGGGGTCCTCGGACCTGAAACCAATGCGGTTCAGCTCAGAAGACCCCCTGCTCATGTACACTAGTATTAAAACTCATATTTGGCCAGCACGATCGCCTGTAAGAGCCGTGCATTGATACGTAGCGTCTCCATGCAGTTCTTACGGGCTGCTTTGTTTATAATAGTTATCGTGCTAAATAACTTTTAGCACGATAACAGGGGGGGGAAAGGTGATCGCGCTTTGGCCCTTTTGGCGAAGGCTGGCCGTAAACGCGCCAAACAGCCTTAGTGAATAGCGCTTATGGCTTCAGCCTTTTGCGGCCGAGCGATAGAACCCATTTTAGCGCTAGTTAACGTAGCTTAGTGAATCGGCCCCATAGTGTCCATTTTGTTTCCTTACTATGGACCCTATGTAATCTCCGGTTTTGTGCTGTTTCCTTCACCTAATGACTCCCTTGTTTCTATTCAACTCTGCCATATATGCTTCAAACACTTGTGGTGGGAGATTTATGCTAACTACCCTTTACTCTTTCAATGAAGAAGTTCTTCCTCACAGTTTCTCATACTCCACAACCTTAATTATTTCATAACACACTGTATTCAGTGAAACCGTCTCATAGCCTCAGTGATTACATTTGCCTATTGTGAGCGTTTTTTTTAATTAAAAATGTGTATGCTACAATGTGCAATTGTGATTATACTGCACCTCACTAAGGGGACTGTGTTTACTGACAATGAAAAGGGGCACAAAAGGGGCTTTACATTTTGCTCACAATTTCCCAACATTGTTTTATAAAAGTTTTCCTTCATTAAACAATTTGTAGACTGGGGATCACCTGGGAACCTAACCCGGAAGTGCGGGACTAGGACGAGCAACACGAGCCCTGCTGAGGAGGAGAGTTGAGAGAACCCCCAACACCCTAGCTGACCGCGTTCCTACACTTGCTCGATTGCATATTTTTATGTGACACCATTTGAGTGTATTTTATCTTTGCATCTATAGATAATATGGTTTTATCAGTCCACACAGTTTGGTTCTTCACCTTATTTTACAAGGGCTGCTGTACCTGGGGACGCAAAAACGCAGACAGAAAGACACCTCAAAGACACAGATTTTGCCACTGTTTTTGAAATGCACAAAAGATTTGAGAGTTTATGAGTACACACTCTGTTGGATTCTGGCCAATCATGTTCACACTTCTATATAGACATATTGCACTATATTTTGTATGTTTTTATTTCATATAACTGCGCTCTCCAAAACATCCAGACCATTGAGAAATTGGGATTGAGAAAATAATCCAGAAAGGGTTTGAGCTGCAATTTACCATTATATGTATTATTTAATTGATCACGTCACTATACATGTTGTGGCATTATCTTGCACTTTTATGATTATATTCACGGAATAATCACGTTAATCTTATTATAAGAATTGTACTTAAATGGTTTAAGTGCCTTTAGGATAACAATCTTTGTCCCATAATACCCTAACAGCACAGCAAAGAAAACACTGTCAGGGATAACACCCCAACAGCACAGCAAAGAAAAAAGAAAGAACCATTTCTGAGCACTGTGCCGTAAAAATAAGTACTTATTTTCATTACTAAAAACTGGAAGACATAGCGACATGTAGCTCAATGAGTTTCTCCCTACACAGAGGGCTTTCTCAAGAGCAGTGATACATAGAACAATTGCTGCTCCCTTAAATATATCACACGGAAGTGAAATAATTACAAAGAGATTTTCAACCACACCTTAAATAAATTATGGTGGGTAAAAAAAGTGACAAAAAACATCCACCGTACAGCATACAGCAAATGAAAAAATCAGTTGTGAGCACATTCACATGTCTCAGACAGGTCTGCAACCCTGCTTTTCACATTATCTCCTAGCATACAGCGCCTCCACTGCAGCACAGCATTCTGGGAAGTTACATGCAAATGTGAACACTTTATCTTTTGCTTCAAATCCATTTTGACATGACCCCCTACAAGATTATGCCTGCCGTATTACACAGCTTTTTAGCAATGCATGGGTTAATGTGGATAGCCTGTTAACCTACTCACCGACAGATGTTACAACCTTTTGGGTCTCATAAGTGTGAGGCTGGTTATACTGGCTTTGCAATTTGAAGATAAGATACATTTTCTTAACCCTTTTACCCCACCAAAAAAAAAGAAAACAGTAAATGTCACTCAGATCGTATATTGAAAGTAAAATATTTATCATCATATTCACAAATTACAGAGAAGATTGTAGCTCAAAATATTTATTTAAACCATGTGGGTCCAGTGTTTTTAATATTACAATCCAAAATGATTCTCTTGGTGATATTTTTTTCATTCAATGACCTCCTCTTGGTCCACATGAAACTTCCTCCAGTGTTATAAATTCAAAGCAATCATCTTGTCCATTACGTTTATCCCATGCATGGGCTGCTGTAGCATAAGCCATATTTTACTTATTATCCTTTTATTTGTAAAGCTCCAACATATTCCGCTGTGCGGTTCAATGGGGGTACAAAGATTTGATAAATACATAAACGGCGTCACATACAAGTACTAATAAGGACAAACATGCAACACACAGATACAAAGAGGTAATGAGGGCCCTGCTTGTGAGAGATTACAATCTAGAGGCAATGAGGGGCATTGTTGAAAACAAAAAGGTAAAGTGTCTGCTCGCTGTCACATGGAGTATACCTCAGGTTAGACAGCTAATCCCATTTAGTTTTGAGGATAGGGATGTTAGGGGAGGTTACATAGCATAGTGTGAAAATTGGTCCAGCCACACGGCTGGTCCCAATGAGGTTGGAAGGGGGTGGAGGAGTTGGGTGTTAGAGGTTTGCCAGATAAACTTCCTTGAAAAGATGGGGTTTCAGGGAGTTTTTAAATGTCTGCAGTTGGGGGAGAGTCTGAAGGTATGTGGCCAGAAATTCCAGTGAGAGGGGGCAGAATGGGAGTAGTCTTGTAAGCGGGAGTGAGAGGAGGTAATAAGGTAGGAGGAGAGGCAGATGTCGTGGGCTGAACATAGGAGGCGTTTAGGGATATATGGGGGGGGTGACATTTTAGGGGGGCAGCATCATTGAGTGTTTTGTAAGTCAGAAATAGTGTTTTAAATTTGAGTCTAGAGGACATGGGAAACCAGTGTAGGGATTTGCATAGTGGAGCAGCAGAAGTGGAGTGGTAAATGAGGTAGAGGAGTCTGCAAGCAGCATTTTGGATGGATTGGGGTTGGTATAGGCAGACAAGAGGAATGCCAATTAAGAGAAGGGTGCAGCAGAACAAGATGAGTGAGTGAATTAGCATTTTATTTGCATCATCAGTGAGAAAAGGAAAAATATTGGTGATATTTCGAAGGTGGAGATGGCAGAACTTCATGAGGGACTGAATGTAAGAGATTAAGGTGAGATCAGAGTTAAAGATGAGCCTTAGACAACGGACTTTAGGTGTTGATGAGATTTTGATGTTATTGACAGTGAGGAAGTGTTTGGGTGTAGGGATGGCAGTGGAAGGGGGAATGAATATTAGTTCTGTTTTTGGACATGTTAAACTTGAGGTAATAGTGGGACAACCCAGGAGGAGTTTGCAGAGACACAATTGGTGACATGGGACAGGAAATAGGGGGGAGAGGTCAGCAGGAGAAGTAAATGTGGGTGTCATTGGCATAGAGATGATACTGAAAGCCAAAGGATTGTATTCATTCTCCAAGAGAAGAGTTATAAAATGAGATGAGTAGAAGGCCAAGGACAGAACCCAACAGAGAGAGGGAGTGAAGATGAGGAGACACAAGAGATGGAATGCTTATTGCATGGACATGTTCATAAATTAATTATTTAAACATGTATTGTCCTTACCTCTGTATAAACCTCATGCCACATTTACATATAACCATATACACAACATATTTAGAAATATTACCTTTTTAAATGTTTTGCTTTGCTGGAGTCATGAATCGAATTTCCCTTTAACACAAATTTAAATTGTTTACAAAATCCACACTTGAAGCATCCATTAAGCTTTACAAATGAATTATTAGTTTGTGAGTGAAATTTGCATAGTTGCATAGTTTTTATTATGTGTGAAAGCGTTAAGAAAATCTTTTCGTAATTGTTTACTTCTGTGTGATGTATTTAAGGAAGTAGAAATTGTTTTATGGAGGGAGAAGGAGCGGCTCAGTAAATAAGATACTGACTCTTGAAACAATGACACTGAGGGCCTTATTCAGAGAGGGTTGATAAAAAAAAATCGCCAGGGAATGTAAAATGCCGTTTTTTTGGGTGTTGCTATCACGGTATTCAGAAAGGCTCGATTACCAGTGATAGCAAAATGCCCAAAACGGGCGAGTTGCTGCCAGCGATAGCATCAACCCTCCGAAAAGGCCTGAACCAGCGATTCATTTCTGCTGCAGAGAGAGCTGCTCTGAGAGAGCCACCTCTCCCAGCGGAAATGTCGCCCGAAAATTATTTATTTAAATATACATTTCTTAGTGTAGAGGTGCAGGGGGTCTCCGGAGCTGAACTGCGTTGGTTTTATGTCCGGGACCCCATGCTTCCCGAGATACAGGCACCTTTATGGGGTGCCGGTATCTCCTATGCAAGGAAATGTCCCGGTCATCTTCATCTGTCAATCAAAAAAAAACACATGTTAAATCCCAACGGATGTTGTCCCGTCGTCTTCTTGGGCTCAAATGAGGCGTCACGGCCTTAAATATGGTTTGTGACGTCACATTTAGCCTCAAAATGGTTAACAGACACCTGATTGGCTGTTAAAACCATGTTCCGACTTTAATTATTTTTTTTACATGACGTCACTTAAAGTGAATGATGCCAGCCAATCAGAATGGCTGTGCTTCATTTGCCTTTTTGTGTTTTTTTTGGATTGACAGATGAAGAAAGAAGATAGAAGATAAAGAAATGGTTACAGATGAAGATAGAAGAAGGTGAGTAAAGAAAGAAAAAAGAAGATTGGGGTACCTGAGCCGGATCTTCATGGCGGATGGCATCGGATGCTTTTGGAGGCCTTCAAGGTACGTGAGCTTCCTGTTTCCTCGGGAGTCGGAGGGCCACTGCTTCTCATGTTAAGTAATAAATTGAATGTTTGTAAATGTCTCTTTTTACAGGTTTATTCTTTGGATGTGTTTTTTGATTTTTTGGGGGAGGCACATTGACTGATAATATATTAATCTATACCTCTGTCGGGAACAGATTAATACATTATTATGAAAATATTTGGGGGGCATTTCTCGCTTGGTATTGGTGTTGCTTTTTTGCATTTCATGTATTATGTGGATGTGATTGATTGTTTTTTCATGCTGAATGTAATTAAAGGTTTGCGATTGGTGTTCGTTTGTATTTAATGTTATATTATGTTAGCTAATGTTTTTTATGGTTAGTTCAGATATTGTTAGCATTTCTTTCTTTCTATTTTACTGTTTAAATTCATTAATGTTGTAGTAATTCATTGTTTAGATTGATTAGTGTTACTATTCATTTTGAGTTGGTTTCGGAATTAATTGTTTAGATTGGTTAATGGTTTAATTAATTCATTGTTGATATTGCTATTGATTGTATTGATTGGATTAGCTGGCTACTGTTTGTATTTAGTGACATGTGATTTTTTGGAGTTTAGTTACGTTTTATTATTGTGTGTCTTGTGTATTGTGATTAGGGTGGCCATTGAGTGCTATAGAGGCTTATCATGCCCATATTATTATTATATGGGTATGATGTACCACTATGCTACTCAATGGGTACAGTGTGGGTATAGTCAGTCAGGGGTGGGTGTTTAGGCCTCACGGGTGGATGAAGGGGGTATTAGCCCTAAGGATGGGTGTTTAGTCCTTGCGGGTGGGTAGCGGTTGGGTTAACCCCTTTATTACCTTAGCGGTATTAATTGCTAAGGTAATGAAGGGGTTAACTCCCCCCGCCAACCCCCTGCAATGCCTAAACAGCCACTAAGGGCCAAATTCCCCCTTCACCCACCCTCGCTAGCCACTGTATTGTATTGTATTGTATGTTTTTACAGTAAGCCTGGCACGGGTGTTTAACCCCTTCATTGCCTTAGCGGTTAGCCGCTAAGCTAATGAAGTTGCTGTACATGCATGTTTCCTGCTTCGGATGTATGCCGGGGGGGTCCGGAGCTGCTATTAATGGCTATCAGCTCCGGAGACCCCCGGACTCAATCAGAGGCAGGAAAGGGGCCTGATTTTTTCTAAGTCCCGACACATCGCAGCTCATCGAGGCCATCTCCCCATCAATTTACCAAAAGTTTTGTGGTGAATTGGATTTGGGGAGAAGAACGCTTTTTAGGGCTGCGATGGGCTGCGATAGGCCGCGACAGCCGACTCGCGGGTCTCTGAATCGCGCGAGTTTATCAACCCTCCGAAAATGGTCGATAAGCGGTTGATCGCCGCTCAGTTGGCGAATTTCGGATGGTGATAAAATTTTGCGTTGATACAGGTCGTTATCGAGCACTTATCAAAGCTATCTGAATACGAGTAGCCATTTTGGTCGATAAGTGCTCGATAAGGGCCTTATCGAGGCTTTCTGAATAAGGCCCTGAGTTTGAATCAGGGGAACCTGGTTCAATTTGTGATGTCAGCTTCTTGTGACCTTGGGCAAGTCAATTTAAATCTCCCTATAGGATGGAATACAACCTCAGCGCTATACCCACAATAGTAATTGTGATTAAACATTATATACAACCTCAAACAGGAATAACATGTAGTGGAAAAAGCATAAAATATACGTGAAAATGTGATTCAGGGTGTTTTACCACATCTCTTTCCCCCCTGCAGACGCACTTATCAGAACTCCCTCCTACTGTCTCTGTACGTTCTCCCTACACACTAATTAGACTGTAAGCTCCTCGGGGCAGGGACTCCTCTTCCTTAATGTTATTTTTATTTCTAAAGCACTTATTCCCATGATCTGTTATTTATATTATCTGTTATTTATTTGATTACCACATATATTACTACTGTGAAGCGCTATGTACATTAATGGCGCTATATAAATAAAGACATACAATACAATCTCTTTCTGAAGTCCTGTAGCCTTGAGGTCATCTGGATTGTCCAAATCCTTCTACTTGTATTTTTGTAAAGTTGTCCTCTTTAGCGCTGGTCTCCAATGGTTAGTGCGCAGTGCAATATATTAATTGGAAATGTGAGAAGAAGAAACAGTGTACAATATCAGACAGAAAACCTATTTTCACTTACAGTAGGCATCCGCATGAAGATGGACATTTGCTAACGGAAGAGTCCGATACCAGAAATCTCCCTATACCTCATGCACCAAAATGATCGATTGTAAACTCATCTGGGTAAGTGCTGAGAGATGTTTCTTTTTTCCCCTACCCAACATGACTATTCAGGTATTCTGGATCACATAAACTGTATTTTATTCTTATGTTTGTAACCCTGCTTCCCCCCTCCCCCAGACTCTACAGTGGTGTCTAGGGTGCATGAGGGCAGATTACATGCAGTGTGGTGCGTACCTGTGAGGAACAGGAGGGCCTGAGATTCCCGCGATGTTGTGGGGGAGCCAGGACCGGGCTTCTGGGGTGGTAGCCTCCATGATCTCTTAGTGGTGCAGTGCCTCCATCTTCTATACTCCCAGGAATATGGGACAGGACCGGTATAGAAGAACCCCTTGGGTCCCAGGGTAGTACTTTCCAAGTCACACACAGTCTTTACGGATGAAGAATAGTCTCTTTATTTGACAAAGCAACAATATCCCAACGATAAGGGCTTCCAACAGCCGCAACACAATAGCCAGGACGGGTTATACGCCGCTCGCCTTCGCCCAGATAATTCCTCCTCTCCTTCCCTCCAAGTCACTCTTCCGGCAGGATGGTCTGAGCTAGGGCTTCAATACTCCGTGGCCCACCCCCGAGGTTAGCCTCGCGGTGGGTCTTGGATTCTCCCCATCACCCCTGGCAGTGGGGTGAAGGCATTGGTCCACCAAGTCTATAACTCTATCAGCTCTACTAAAGGACGCTGATTCTTTCCGCTCTGTTTTCTCCTGCACTCAGCGCAGTGGAAACCGTAGTTCTCTCCAAATCCTCGGTAGTATTACTTTGTTTTCTTTTTTTTTTTTTTTCAAACATTTTTATTGTTTTCTGACAGGGGTACATTCACATCACATGGTTGTTTATAGACATTAAACTTAATTAACACATACATTTAAAAGTGAACAACCCGAAGCATCTCAAAGTTGATTGATCAAGAAGAGTCGATCTGCTCCTAGTATTTTGAAACCTCCTATGCATTTAGATTCTACTATGTAGATCCCGTCCGGGAGAATTAACAGTTATAGGAGGATCTTAGATCCAACCCCTTATATTAGTACTGTAAAGGATAGGCAGAGAGAAAGAGGGGGAGAAGAGAGAAGAACAGAAGAAGGGGGGAGAGAGGGGATAGGAACGGGGAAACCATATCTCATTTTTAATCTCTTTAATTATAAGGCCACTATGCCCAAACTTTCTCATATTGTACTATATTCTGTTTCAGGAGCGCCGATAGGTATTCCATAAGCTTGACCTCGCTTACCTTGCGAAGGACCATTTGCTTCGAAGGGGGTTTAATCTTTTTCCAATTAGCTGCTATTGAGCAGCGAGCCGCAGTCAGGATGAACGAAGCCAATTTTTTAAGAGGGACAGAGATATCTTCGATGGGTTTCGCGAGTAGGCATATCAGCGGGTCCATCCGGATCTCAACTCCTACCGTCTCCTCAACCAATGAGCATATCATATTCCAGAAAGTCTGGATCTTTGGGCATGTCCACCATATATGCACCAGATCTCCTCTCTGGCCGCACCCCCTCCAACAGAGGTCAGACAGGCCAGGGAAGATCCGGCTCAGCCTACTCGGGATTAAGTACCATTGATATAGAATTTTATATATATTTTCCTTAGTAGTAGTGCAAATAGAAGTTTTGGCTGCTGCTTCCCAAATATCCTCCCATTCATCTCTGTCTATATCAAGATTGAGGTCTTCAGCCCATTTCATCATATAATTGTGGTTGACGGGACTCCTGGACCGTGCTAGCCCCGCGTAAATCTCTGAGATCAGACCCTTCCGGTATGTGCCTACCATACACATCTTTTCAAAAGACGTTGGACCTTCAAATTTGGATGTTTGGGAAATTGTTAGGAGAAAGTGTCTGATCTGAAGATAACCATAAAGTGGGAGTTTCAAGGGGAGGCATTTCTCCTGTAAATCAAGTAACGGAATAATAGTCCCTTTGTCTATTAGATCTCTTGCTGATTTCATATTAGCCAAACTAAATGCTTTAAGGTTCCCTGGGACACAACCCGGAGGGAATTCTGGGTTACCAAAAATGGGAGTGAGTATGGAGGGTGAAGACGTCAGTTTATATTTTTTTCTTGTTTTTGTCCAAATTTTCCACGTGCATCTCATTGCTCCCAGGCCTGTTCTGTCCGATATTATCTTCTCTCCCCCTCCGGACCAAAGTATTGCCCCGAGTGAGAGGGGAGCGACACAGGAGGACTCAATTTCCAACCAGCCACAAGACACTGGATCGTTGTTCCAAACTATCGCTTGTTTTAGGTGGGTCGCTTGATAATAATTAATTATATTTACTTTGTTTTCTGCCTTCAGGTTAGAGAAAAGCAAACTGTTCATCCGGTTTCATTCACCAAAAACATGACAAATCAGAAGGGCAAACCCAACACATTAAACTGGGCAGGCTCTTCTGTTAAACAAGCGGTTCCGTGTCATACTGTAAACAGTCCCAAATGTCTGTGCAGCACAGGGGAAAACACAAGGAGAAAAGGTCAGAGGAAAGCTGAGATGAATCCAGTGCATGGGTGTGGAATTAACTATAAGTGGGAACTTGTTTATGCATAGGTAGAGGAAACTGAAGTAGAGAAGGAGAAACGTATATGTCACATGAGATTATCTATGAACGTGTACTGGTCGTTCTGTTGTGCCTTCAGATTGTATTTTAAACCACTTATTAAAGCTGCTCTTTATAGTGAATGGATGCATATCCTTAACATACTGTAATTTTAGATTCCAGCAAAGGTATAAATAACATTCTAATGACAAAAGTGTCTACACAATGAGCATTACCCAAACTGATAGATTAGTAGGATCATTTTATTTTTACTCTTATTCATGCTTGTCCCTCTAAGAAGTTTCTTGGGTTGGGGCCTAATGATTAGAAGCAAAATAATGGGATTAGAAAACCATTCTAGTAGCAAAATACTTGCACTAACATGCATCATGCATGCACTTTTCTATAAAGCAGAATGTTTGATTACATTGTAACATCGCATAAAAAATTATGCAAATAAATAGAAATATTAAAACTGTGCATTTGAACTGCACAATATGAGCAAAGTTGGAATTGTTGCATATTAAAGGTTTATTCTCGCATTGCATGCCAAAATATATATATTTTAAACAACTCATCTGTTATTGCATCCCTTAGAAAAATGTATTCACTCTTAGTAAATATTAGAGATGTGTAAAAATAATGTAGCAAAAATGGTAAGTTTTGCAATCTAAATTCACCGATTATTAAAAGTTACATAAAATCCAAGTAACATTCTGGCATAATTGGTGAAATTTGGCCAAAATGTGGTGATATTTTGGGCATTTTTTATTTGTGATATTCTGGCAATGTAAAATTTTGAGAAAACTGCAAAAAAAAATTGTGAACAAATTTTGAAGACATTTACAACACTACTAATTATTTCATTTCTTTGCATTGTGTGACAAAAGGAATACTTTTGTAGAATAGTAATCTTATTTTATTATTATTCTCCCTTTATCTCTTTAAACTAGTTATGCTGCCATCACTATACAAACAAAAAGGAAAGGTCTGGTTTAACATTATACGTGTGTGTGTAATAAATACACAGCTCAAGCCCATTATACTGTAGGTGATCCGCTACAACACAGATCCGCTTATAACGCGGTCTGAGCGTGGCTCCCAAACTATCTCTCTCTCTTACCTTTTCTTTCCCCGGCCGCCGGCACCACCCTGCAAGCTGAGGATGCGAGCCAGCTCCTCAAGCGGCACCACGCGAATGACATCAGATAGGTGTGTGTGTGTCTGTCTCCATGTGGGTCAGTTATCAATAAAGCTATGAATAGATGTTAAAAAAAGCAAACATCAACTGATTCAAAGCTTTTTTGGTAACGGGGACACAGACAGACACACACACACACACACACACACACTTTCCCTTTATCTGGGGGGCAAGAGGGAGATCTCTCTCAGGCTTCGGGGACAACTTTTTATACACCAACAGGCTTATTGCTTTGAATCCTTGGGTGGAGGGGGGAATCAGGGAGATCTCGGTGTCAGATCCCCGGTGCTGGGTTCACAACACGTGTTCTCCATGGCTCGGGGTGTTATGCAAAGGAGGAGGGGATGTGATCCTCCTCAGTGTCTGTCCTGCAGTTTCCTCTGCATGTGGACAAGAGAAGACATGTTCAAAGGAGATGTGCAAAACAACCCTGTGATGGGGTGGGTGGCAGCAGATCACTAGGACACCAGATCCCCCCCACCCCCAAATAATTTTTCTTGTCAATTGTCCTCAAGCCCAAAGTTTGAGCAGATCTGCATGAGATCCTGATGTTGAATCCACAAGATCCTGCTGCTCACACCAATCCACAATGTCTCCCAGAGCTCAGGAGACCTTCATGCCAGGGATCTTTCAACTCAGGGGCTGCCTCCAGTGCCAAGTTCTCTTTTCGAGACCTGGAACCTCCAGGTCTCTGCTGTGCCACATGCAGAAGATCTCAGGGGGGGGGGGGTCGCAATCAACTGGATATCCAAGGGCCCCATACAACATGCAGTGATCTGCACCAGGGCTGGGGTGGGTGGTGGAGATTGCAGGATGGGGTCACAGGAGCAGCCAGCAGCACAGGGCAGGGAGTGGGGGGTATGCTCTGAGTGTGTGAGCCTGTGATGACTGCTAAACTGAAAGTGACTTTCTATGCAGTGTGTCCCTCTGACTATGCGAGGGAGGAGCAAGTGCTCAACACACACATGCACACACACGCACACACGCACACACGCACTCACACACACACACACACAACTCCTCTCGCTCTCTGGAAGCTGATGAAGCAGGGTGAGGAGAGAGCTGCAGATGCCAGGAAGGTCCTCGCGGAACTACTGATCTCAGCGGCCATTTATTTTTCTCGCGATCCCGGTTATAACACGGTCTCATTATGTGTACCCCAAGCACCGCAGTATAACGGGGTTCAGTTGTGTATATATATATAAGGAGGAGAGAAACAGCGCACGACCCTAGTGCATTACCACAAATGTTAGGTTGATTGAAAAGAAGAGGGAAGACAAAGCCCACTTACAAGATAAATAAAATAAAAGAACATTGAAAGAAAGGTTTCTTTGATACCGGTGACGCTGTGGTTAACACACCGGTGACGCTGAGGGAACCTCCAGATGGTATGCCTGGTGGAGAATTAGAGTCCATATTGCCTCCTGCTAGTAAAGCCGCCACTGTAAGCTGTGAGATTCCTCAGACCCCATCAATAGCAGCAGCAGATGTAAGCAGCAGTATAGGCACGTCTCGGCTCAGACACTCACTCGATCAGCTGTGTTTGGAGGAGATCCCGAATAGTAGCATACAGATCACGTGTCTAAAGCAGCGTGATGACGTGAAACACCCTACGCATATCATCAGCATCAGCTGACTTCATCAAGGGATGCTGGGTAAGGTACGGCATAGATTATTTATAGAAACCACTAAACAGAATTCATTGTCCAGCAGAGGAGTCACCAGACAACAAGCAATTGAGAAAATTGAAACCACACTGAGATGATTGCAATAAACAGAGATACAATTAAGATAAAATGTATATTAAAAACTGTTGTTAAAACTCTAACACATAAATAGAAAATAATAAATAATAAAAAAATGCATAATATCATTATAAACGTATAATGAAAACACAGAAAATATTTGTATTTGGGCAAAAGCTCCAAACTAAACAAATAGTAAATAGCAGGTCTATAATGAACATATCTATAATACACATATAAAACCTCTAAAACTCTAAACATCTCTGAGTAGATAAAAGGTTAAAATGATATGCTAAATATAGAACAGTGTACTTGTCATTGAGAAATACCTGATTAAACATGATGAAAAAAGGCAAGAAAAAAAAGAAGATAAGAAGGAAAAAAAAGGGGGGGGAAAGAGATGTAAGAAAAAGAGGGAGAAAGGGACAAGATAAGATAGAAATTGAAGGAGGGCAATGTGGGAAAATATATGAGGGGGAGAGGGAGAGGGGAGGAGACAAAAGGAAAGAAATGTGTCAAGGAAAGAGGAAAAGAGGCGGGAACAGAAAGTGGGAAGGAAAAGAGAAGAAGAAGGGAAAAGACAGAAAAGGGAGGGAGGAGAGAGAGAAAAAAAGGGGAAAGAGAAAGAAGGGAAAAAATACAAGTGTAAAATAGAAGGAACAGAAGAACCAGATACTGTATAAGAATGAAACAGATGTGAGCCTACACTATAGTGCTGATATCTAAATTGTCATTAAGACCGAATGGTCATTTAAAAATCCAGTAACTTTCTTTCATGGAAAGAAGTTTAAAACGTTCACCAGCAAGAAGGAGGGTGATATAACCTCCAGTCCCATCATTTTAGTCCGTCAGGTTTCTTTTATGCACCATTAAACATTTTTGATAGATAGTGATTGGTGACTCCATTAATAATGTTACTTCTGTGTTCCAGAAATCGTGTACTAAGTGGCCTCGTGGTCCTGCCTACATAGTGCAGGCCACAGCTACAAGTTAATAAGTGCACGACATAGGTGGTTAGACAGTTAACAAATTCCTTAACTTTAAAAGATACACTGCCAGGGAGGGAGGAATGAAACTCTTTCTTACAATCTAAAAATGTACATGTAATAAATCTCCCACGACCACACTTAAAGTTACCAACTGGTTTTAAAACCAATTTAGATTCAGGTCTAAGTTAAGTAGAAGCAAGTATATTTTTAGTGCTATAAGCCTTTCTATATACACTAGAGGGTCTTTTTCCAAACTACCCTCTAAAACTGGGTCTCCTTTAAGGACGGCCCAGTGTTTCTTAACAATGGCCTTCAAAGACCAGGACGAATCACTATATCTGGTTGAAAAAAACATTTGACCACTCATAAAATCCTGTTTGCTCTTAGGATGACAGATCCATCTATCTTTAGACACTTGGAGGAGATTGACTATATCAGACCCAGCTGCTCTGAGACATTAATCCTCTACCAGGGACTTGTCGTATCACTTGGATAGGAACCTCTCTTTACGAATCCAGGAATCATGCCAGATTCTCAGATACATGTAGGCACATTGTCCCAGCAATATCTCCCCTAGAAAACACACTGCGACTCAGGGTACAAGAGAAGGTAAGCGCAAACCCAATACTATATCACAAATAAATCACAAAAAATGATATCACCAAAAGGAGATGCTGCTGGTGTGAGGAATTTCGCAATCCCTCAATAGACAACAGGAGGAGTACACAGAGCGCAAGAACTCCTCTCGTAGGTGAATGGTAGTTCACAGGAATCAGATCAACATGTATTAAAAGAAAAAAGAAAAGATCATGGTACAATACAGTTTAATAAACAAAACAATCCTTAGAGCAGTGAGCTCCAGTACACTCACATGCTCCACGAACATAAAAAGCGGTTTAACCAACTCTGGGTTAGGAGTGACGCCGGCAATACAGCACACACAGCTGCACACAAATCCTCTGGAAAGGAACAGTCTCCTCCGCATCCGTACAGCGTCTGACATCACAGGACTTCCTTGACTCTCCTCCAATGGTAAGGGGGGTAGAAGGCTACGGAGTCACCATCAGCGTTATGGTCTTCACAGCGGGAGAACAGCTGGTTCACAGGAAACGTTAAAGAGCTCCACACGGCTTCACACAGCTCACGAGTCACTGCGCAGTTACAAGTAACCCTACGCGTTTCATCCGGGTATTCGGACTTCTTCAGGGGTGTATGGATACAGGCTAATCCCACAGCATTAAATAGTCCCCAAAAGGGGAGGGGAAGGGGCGGGTGCAATAGTGAGTTTGTATCCTCCTGTCACCACTAGGGTACCCTGCTTCCGCACAGCCCAGAAACGAGAATGAGGCACAGGGATAAATTTGTATTCCTGTAGCTGAGGGGATCCCTAGATTAAGGGGGGTACTCCAGCTAGTGCCAAGGTGAACCACAACCAGAATAAGGTTTGTGGTGACCCCACCGTATATAAGGTTTGGGGGACTCTAAGATTTTACACTTATATCTGGTTTCCTTTAATTAAGGCACTGATTTATTATTTTACAATTATCATGTTTTACACATATTTTTCATATATTTATACACATTATTGGTAGATATCGCATTCTTTATTTATTGATTTGGCTGATTCTTTTGGACACTGTTTTGTTTCTGTATAGACATTAGTCTTTTGTCTGTTCTTTTAAAATTGTTCATCTGTTGATTGTGATAGATTGTTTCACTCCACCGGATTTGTATCATGTGCAGAGGCTAGGGCGCTCCTCCAACTTGCATGAGGATTCAGCTGATTGCATATACCATTAACCTTTACCTAATTGTGGGCGTATACTTACCTCTGACCATTATATAATCCGATGTGAGTGGAGCCCAAAGTACTCTTTGATAAAGCGCCTCCACGGCGGGAAACGCGTCAGAGTTTTTAAACGTTAGTGCGTTTGTCCCCTTTTTTGGCTTATATGCCTAATAAATAATCACTTTGCTACTGGCCCTTTTTTCCTATTTTACTAGCAGTGCTCTACTTTCCTTCCACGTTCCTGAGGAAAAAGGCAGACAGAAATAAAATGACAACATTTTTTCCTTTTCTGTTCCCTGTACCCAGAGACTCAGAGTGTATTAAAATATACTTTAATATAGTTTTAATGTGTTAAAACATTCAGAACCGATGTCCAAACAGGCAGCCCGTTCAAACCCATAGGTGCCGGTATATCTGCTGGACATCGGAGTTCAAAGCAGCCAGAGGATGCACAGAGGTGTGATCAGCATTTGGTCAGCGGGGAAAGCAGGAGAACATGGTCTGGAGATCAATGTCACTTGTTCTGCCAGACCTAGTGGCGCCTTCCCAGTGGGTGGCACTGGGATGGCTGTGGGAGTATGTGGCAGGCTTGCACATGCTCCTTTGCTGTTTCAAATTTCCCGCTGACCCGGCTTTTCTACCCAGCTTGGCTCTGATTGGCTGCTTGAGAAAGTTCCCATCTGCTGATTGCCTGTCCAAGTGTCTAAAGATAGATGGATCTGTCATCCTAAGGGCAAACAGGATTTTATGAGTGGTCAAATGTTTTTTTCAACCAGATATAGTGTTTCGTCTTGGTCTTGCACCAAGAGGTTCTTCAGCTGGATGTTATCCATTCCCCAGCCATCTATATAATTCTGGGTCTTCCTTGGCTACGCATTCATAACCCCCGGATTGACTAGATCATGGGACAGATACTAACTTGGGGGTCAGCCTACAATGGGTAGACCCTTTCATCCTGTCGGGGTGTCCTATCACCCAGGATCCAATAAGGTGAAGGCTGATTCCCTATCCTGCCATTTGTCCATGGATAACATAGACGCTATGGATAAGGTTCCCATCTTTCCTTCATCTAAGATCGTGTCCTCCATTACCATGATCCAACGCGTTCAGAAAGCCCAAGCCAAGTTACCCACCTGTCACATCTTCCCCTCCTCCTCCTCTCCAATGTCCCTGAGCCACAGCCCCACCAGTCCCAGTTACAGGCCGACCAGTCCCAGTTACTCCCTGACCTCTCCCAGCCACAGCCCCATCAGGCCCAATTACAGCTCGACCAGTCCTAGTTACTCCCCAACCCGCCCCAACAGTCCCAGTTACAACCCCACAAGTCCCAGTTACAGTCCGACCAGTCCCAGTTACTCCCTGACCTCCCCAAATCACAGCCCCACCAGTCCTAGTTATAGCCCGACTAGTTCCAGTTACTCCCCGACTCGCCCCACCAGTCCCAGTTACAACCCCATCTGTCCCAGTTACAGTCCCACCAGTCCCAGTTACTCCCCAACCTTCCCCAGTCACAGCCCCACCAGTCCTAGTTCCAGTCCGACTAGTCCCAGTAACTCCCAAACCCACCCCACCAGTCCCAGTTACAACCCGACCAGTCCCAGATCCTCCCTGAACCCCCCCATCCGCAGCCCCACCAGCCACAGTTACAGTCCAAGCTTGCACAGTTATTCCCTAACCTGCCCTAGATACATCCCAGCCAGCCCCAGAGTACACATCAACCTTCCCCATGTACTCGTCCAGATACACCCCGACCTCCCCCACTGTGGATGTCCAGACAAACCAGGATCTGGTCGCCCTGGAGTTCGACCTTAAAGGGGGTGATACATAAGGGATCTGTCCAGATACCTAAGATGGCTGCCAACAGGAAGTGACCTCTCACCCTCACTGAAGCTACCATGGCCATCAAGCTTCCTGGCAATTCCTGTTCCTCTCTTTCTGACAGGAAGTCAGCCTCTCTCTGGACCTCATTGCCAGCAGCTGCTTCTGGTCTTTAAATATCTTAACAGAATTGATATGTTGCACACCACAACGAAATAATACATTCAATATTGCCAGTGCTGCTGGTTCAATGGGTACCTGTCCTGGTAATCCAAATCTGAACTGCTGAAAATGTCGAAACGTTGTGTGGCACAATACATTTTTCTATTCAGCAAACCCGTAGTTAAATAGCTGAATAGCAGGCAGTTGTTCCCTGTTAGTGCTCGTGCAAAGTACTCTGTACCTTGTTCTGCTTGAGCTCTGTCTTTGCCTCTGTGATTACCTGCTTGTGCTTGACCTCTGCCTGGACCTGACCACCACTACCTGCCACCTGCCTCGACCCCGGAATTGGACTTGACTATCCCGGCCTGCCGTCTGCCTCGATTCCAGAATTGGACTTGACTACCCCTGCATCCCAGGCCTCAGATCCAGGCCAAGGTCGGTGTACTACTGCCTACCTCTGCCCTGCGGGTTTGTATCCTCTCTTGCAGTCAACAACATTACAGTACTCATTTATTCTGCACTATCGCAACTGGACTAACATGAAAATGAGCACACAGTGTCACCTTTTGTGTGGATGAATGTGGTGGAAACAGAAGAATTTCAATGCAGACTGTAAGAGATGTGTGCAGAGGTATGCACATGGAGACCATTTAGGGTGAAATTAACCTATGGCTTTATTGAGCCTGTCCTTTTAAACAACACAGCAAACAAAAATATACAAAAACAACAAACCCCTATCCCTTTGTAAGGGCTAACTTACTTCCCCCAGTCCCTCTCTTACAAGACTGGGAGGATAAGACACTTTCCAGCCTACCACCCCAAAGTCTCAGCGATACCTTATAGCAGGTGGCCCTTCAGGTCAGGGGTGTCCAGGTGTCTTGGTGTGTTTGAGGGTCTAGTCTCTGGCAGGTTCCTGGGTCCTCTGCATCCAGGAAAAGAGGTCTGGTCCCCTTGTATATTGCTGTCAATACACAGTCCTCTTGTGTATTCAAGACCCTCTCCTCATGTCAGCACCGTTGTGTGCTGGGGAAAATCTCCCTCCTGTGTCTCACATGAGGCTTTTTCACAGAACTCTGATTAGTCAAGATGGAGACTGGCTAATTGAGTGGCTGCAATGAACCAGCTACATGCTGGATTCAGAGCTCTGAGGCAGCTTTAGCCAAACAGGGATACAGTACCGACACACTTTATTGCAGTGTGGTCGGTACCGCAAGCCGGGATATTTCCCGGCTTGCTTGTGGCTGCCCCTCGGCGTGCCGCGCGTCATAGACGCGCGGTCACGCGTCTTCGGGAGCCTGCGGCGGACCCGGTAGCGTTAGGGAGAGCGCCCCGATCGGAGGGCGCTCTTCCGCTGCTTCGGCGCGCGCCCGTCACACTCGTGCGCGCGCCAGGCTACTGCTGCGGCCAAGAACGGGCAAATGCTCGAATAAACTTGGCCGCAGCAGTAAGTCCCTGTTACAACGACCAGCTCATATGCCACATCATCTTACCTCTTAATAGAGCACAGGCATAAAGATAAAGTGACGAACCCACTGTCACAAGCAGCTATAACTGGGGTTTAATTGGGTTCACCAGGTTAAAAGGCAGTAACATTATCAGATTTTTGAGCCAGCGATCGATCCTTTTTTATCCTTCCTGCCTGTTTTGGCTTAGTATTTCCAGTGCTGGCAAAGATCAGATATGAATCATAGTGTGAGAAGAACTGGCCTTATTGCAGTGTTACTGGAATTGGAATACGGAATATAAGTACAACCCCCCTGCCAACTGTATATTTCGCATTGCTTGAAAATGTGTGACATTTTATAAATTACCATATTGCCACCAGAATTTTGCGACCTTTGGTGCCATTTTTTAAAAGTGGTCATTAATGGCAGTAAATAATGGTCCAGGTTACCTTGAACCTTTAGTTTTAATGCTTGGCAAATTTTTAGGGGAAGCCGTCTGATTTATGAGAAACAAAAAAGTTATCTATTGATGCTTAAATCTATTACTAAATGGTAAATAAGTGACTTCTTTTCTTCTGGGGGAGGAGGAGCGCTGGTGTGCTCAGTTGTATATGTAAATAAAATAAAAGCAAATATAGTGCAGATGGTTGATACTGGTTATATATCACTCTGTAAGCTTTAAGTAGTTGCACTCACAAAACTTCTTGTAATGGTAAATATGTCAGAGATTCTTCTCTCCCTGACTGGAGCCCTTGTGATGAATAAATGCATTAGGTCTCAGGATACCCCTCAGTAATTTCCCAAAGTACACATATACATAAAGGTATCTTTTATCCCGAAACAGCAGCTTTCACCGAGATGTATGTATATATATATATATATATATATATATATATATATATATATATATATATATATATATATATATATTGGGACCAACAGAACTTTGCTTCCACAGGAGTCCTGATGAAACCTGCATAGGTGAAACACGTAGAGTGTAATCCAGCATCGGTGAGCAGAGGGACACATGAGCTGAGACCGGTCTGCACTACCTTTCCTGACTCCACGCTGTTGGAAGGCGCCTCCGGGAGACGTGACGATCAAAGTGACGTCAGAGGTGGGCGTATCCAAGGACATCTGTCTGCTTGCAGCTCGATCTCCAGTCAGCCTGGGGGATTCCCTTCCAGACATGTGAGAGCAGGCGTCACACACCATACAGATTGTGGAAGCAGAGTTCTGTTGGTCCCAGTATATATATACATACAGTGGCGACCAACTTTATTCTAACTCGGCTAGCTCCGCGAATTTCAGATTATCCCGGTTATGTGCGGTTTTGTATCGTTTTCGCCCGGAGTGTATTGCGTTATTTTCGCGGCTGTGATTTAAGCATTTTATTCCCGCTGTCTGCAATACTGCAATGCCGTGTAAAAACTCATGGGGGCGTTTGCGAGCTGTTGTCTTTGAAGCCGTCCCCTATAACCCCTAACATACTGTACACATACAGTACTGTATATGCACATCAATGATACTATAGGCTGGTGGGGCGAGATGTGTTTGCAGCAGAAAGAGATCCGCTGCTCTCTCTGCGCAAACATCGGCACATAAAAAATTATTTCAAATACATTTTTATTCATAGGGTAGATGTGCAGGGGGTCTCCGGAGCTGAACCGCATTGGTTTCAGGTCCGGGGACCCCCCGCTTCCCGAGATACAGGCCCCTTTATGGAGTGCCGGTATCCCTCTGCTTTGTTTACATTCCGCGGTCACGTGATCGGGACCTTTAAATGCAGAGGGATACCGGCACCCCATAAAGGGGCCTGTATCTCCGGAAGCAGGGGGTCCCCGGACCTGAAACCAATGCGGTTCAGCTCCGGAGACCCCCTGCACATCTACACTATGAATAAAAATGTATTTTAAATAATTTTTAATGTGCCGATGTTTGCACAGAGAGAGCAGCGGATCTCTCTCTGCTGCAAACACATCTCGCCCCTGCCGGCCTATAGTATCATTGATATGCATATACAGTACTGTATGTGTACAGTATGTTAGGGGTTATTGGGGTTGTTGTTATACAGTATATATACTGTATATATACTGCATTACAGTTCATGAATTTATGCCATCTGGTGGACACGCAAAGCATTGCAGCCTATTAAATCCTGAACCATTATCAATTAACACATCAACCGCGCATCAGCCGGGCATGACCCGTGGCTGGGAACGCGGCATGCTCTGGGTGAACAGCGTCGCATTCCAGGAACAAGCCAGGGACAAACCGGTGATTTGTTAGAATAAAGTCTGCCGCAGCAGTACATCTCGGTGAAAGCTGCTGTTTCGGGATAAAAGATACCTTTATGTACATGTGTACTTTGGGAAATTTGTAAGTACAAATTTCTCTGGATTCTACTAAGAACTCACTGAATATCCAGTTTTTAGAAAGGCATATTTACACTATTATGCTTGTGTTTTTCTTTCCACATATATATCTGCGCTCCCCACAAACATCCTGGATTCTGATTTATGTGAACCTTCTCTCGAAAAAAAAGGGGCAACTTTCACCTAGTTCGGGAACAGTGACAAACATTTTGCACAGCTCTAGATAATTCCTTGTTAACCGGACAAACCATTTATATCCCTGATCCTCAGGCCACAAATTCAGATCATAAGGTATTTAGAGCAAATACTTATTGTTCCTGCAATATCCTGTGCCCAGTGATGAAGAGAAAATATATTAATAAAATTATCTATGCCACCTAAAACTCATAACATTTTATTATAGCAGTACGTTTTGAGTTTGTTAAGATACTGATTTTGTTAAGTACAGTAGTTTGGAGTTTCTCTGAATATATTAGAAAAGGTCTTTTTTTCTGTAGAACCTCTATGGAACATAATAAACACGGTTAACAGGTTTCTTACATTTGATAAGGACAATTTGTTTATATTTCTTTTTAATCTAGTGCTTTTTATACAAATCTATGTCTATGACTGTAGAAGTTATCTCCTTTTTTCAACATCTTTATACAATCATAGTAATGCAATCATTTCATTTTTTAATTGTTCTACTAGTTTTCATGCTATTTGTTCATGTCCATCTTTTCTCCCACTTTTTTTGTTTTAAATTGTCATTACTTCTGACTTGCAACATGGTAATCATAGCCCCGCAAAAAGTTTTGGAAAATGAAAATGATTTATGTATGTACTGTACAGTATGTATGTATGTACAGTATGTATGTATGTATGTACAGTATGTATGTATGTATGTATGTATGTATGTATGTATGTATGTATGTATGTATGTACAGTATGTATGTATGTATGTATGTATATCTTCATTTATGTCGCACCAACAGTGTACTCTGCGGTTTGCAAAGACAATACAGTGCAGAGAATTATAATAATACAATGCTGATTGCTTTAATGTATGACTTTAAAAGGGTTAAGCATAGAGAACAGCATTGAATAAATTGTCTGGAAAGAAGAGGACAAGGGGGACTCAGAGGTTTAGTTTCAAAGCAGCAGCTTTTGTGGCGAAGCCTGCAGTCATTTTCTTAGGGACATGCCTACAATTTTGTGTTATTTAATATGTCTCTAGTGGATAATGCCGAACTGAATACCCAGATCACATCATTTCCTGTCAAACATGCAAAGAAAAAATTACATTACTTTTTTTTTTTTTTTTTTATTCCGTCACTTTCTACATCTGCCTTTGCCAAAAAGTGCTTAAAAAACTCTCTTCAACATTATGGCCACTTTCCACAGTAACAGCTGGTTAGTCACAGGTGCTGGCAAAAGAAACATTCATCCCCTCAGTTCTGTGATGGGGAGTTCTTTGTTATTTTAACACCACATTGTGAGAGTTCTTAATTTGCGCACACATTCAAAATGTTTCTTATGGCAAAGGTGCTACATAAACATTGCTCCAAAGAGCGCTTCAGACGTTTTTATTTGCAAATAGGGTGGTAAAAAACAAATTGCTTAACCATTCCCCCCCCCCCCTTTCTTTCTTTCATGAAAAGTGATGTTAACACGTACATGATCTGGAAAGGCTGCATTCTGTGGCAAGTACTGAAGTGGAAAGTGCGCCTGACTTCACACTTTCTAACTGGATTTCAGGGTGTAGCCTGATGGGAACCAGGATGATAGTATTACACTCTGCAGGGATAAAAGAGGCCTTTCACAGCAAGGGACAACTTTAATTTCAAGATCATGAAGTGAAGTCAGTTCCCAGCAGCACATCATTTAAATGTGTAGTAGTTTCTGCAGAGGTTGTGAGATAACACAGAGGGGGGTAGTGTATGTAACAAAGTCTCCAGTCCTGACTGCAAATCTAGAGCAAACAAATGCACCAGATTTATTAAGGCAAAAAACCCCCAATGATTCCTCAGGGCCTTTTTTTATAAAACCGGTGCAGTGTTTTAATGCTCCAGTTTTGCATCTGGGAAACGTTGTTACACATCCCCAAGAATCACATGTGTACATCTCTGGGGCCCATGTACTGTAATTGTGCAGCGCTTTGAGCCCCATTGGGAGAAAAGCACTATATGAAATAAAATTGTTATTATTAGTCTTCCAGCTGCAAAACCAAAGCAAAAAAACTGAAGGCAATGGGACTTTTTCTTTTCTGCATACACCTTTGCTCCAGTCTTGCAAGTGGGAACCTTTGATAAAGAGACCACATCAGAATTTGTGGATCAACATTTTAGTGCTAAAGTGTATGATTTGTGTATAGCAGGAAGTGACTTACCCAAGGTCACACAAGGAGCTGACACTAGGAATAGAACCAGGATCTTGTAGTTCAAACTTAGGCCAGGTCTCCGTTGGCTACTGCAGCAGCCCTCCTCTCAATGGCGCCGGGCCCGCTGCGAGGGGGGGCCGCCGCGCTGTACTGAGAGTTTCTCCTGCTCTCAATAGAATTGAGAGCAGGACTCGCGACGGAGCGCTAGGCCACGCCCTCCAGCGGTTCAGCTAATGAGGGCGAACTTACCGGGTGACGTCACGGCCGTGCCCCCGTCACTCCCCTCCCTGTCTTTCCCTCTGCAGCTCTCTGCAGACCGGGGAATCGGCTGCACGCGCCGCCAGCCTCGCGGGCGCGAGTGCAGCGGAGGCATTGGGACCGTAGCCTTAGTGTCAGAGTCAGTGTTTTTACTCACTGAGACACTCCTTCTCCCTACAATATTAACCTATAGAATGAAACATCCCCAATATGGCAAATTTTAGGTTGATAAATAGCTACTTCATTCTGCAGAAACACTATTAGCAGTCTTTCAAGGGTTCGCACCAAGTTGTACACTACCGACACACTTTATTGAAGTGTGGTCGGTACCGCAAGCCGGGAAATCTCCCGGCTTGCTAGTGGCCGCCCCTCGGCGTGCCGCGCGTCATAGACGCGCGGTCACGCGTCATAGACGCGCGGTCACGCGTCATCGGGAGCGTGCGCCCCCTGCACGCATGTCCAGGGGCTCCCCGAGGGAGCCCTGGTGTCCCGCGATCGCGGGACAGCGGCAGGGGGTTCCGGGGGACCCGGCGGACCCGGCAGCGGTAGGGAGAGCGCCCCGATCGGAGGGCGCTCTTCCGCTGCTTCGGCGTGCGCCCGTCACACTCGGGCGCGCGCCAGGCTACTGCTGCGGCACAGAACGGGCAAATGCTCGAATAAACTGTGCCGCAGCAGTACTTCATGGACAATTTTTTTCTGCGCTTTCTACTATCTTCTTGGCACACAGAAACTTTCTTTTCAGTGTATACGATTAACATCTATACTCTAGCTTCATCCATTTCTGTGCTCCCCCAAAAATGTAAAAAAAATTTAGATCAATAAATGTGCGCACACCAGTGCATTTTAAAATGAGATTTATGTGCATCAACTTGGCACCAAAAAAAGCTTTTTGCAGGGCTTAGTACATAAGCCCCACAGTGTTTGTTTTCATTCTTTAATTAGCATATGTACTGTATATAGAGAACCTAAGTAAACCCAGCCTCATTTTGCATTTTGCCCTTATTCCACTACTTGTGAGGAAAATGAAGAAGGTGGGAGAGTTTGTGTAAATAAATAGGCAAACAGTACACTCACTCAGATCAAATACAATTTCACTGATTTAAATGCTAATTCAACACAGCATTTGTTTTAAAGTGGCTGGCTTCCATGCAGGCATGCAGGCTGAATAGGATTTAAATGGCTTTTGTAACTCTTGTTTATAAACTTAACTCAGCTTATCTTTCTTTAATTGATAAATGTTGTTAATCCTTCCAGCAGCCCAAAGTTAAAAACCAACAAACATATGCAAAATCTGTGTGTCAAGTGCATAACAAATTCGTCCAGAGAAAACATAGTTTCCTTGCAATCTACTGTATATGTAGCATAGCCACCGGCTGCTACCTATCTTCCTGGGCTCTACCAGTATAAGTCCTGTTAGGTGCAGGCAGTGGATGGGTTAATTCCTTCAGAAAGGCCTTGTGTGCTATTGCAGCCTTGGTCATTTGATGTATCCAAGGGCGGGCCTAGCAACAGCCGGAAAGTGTCAGCCTGAAGCGTGGATACTGTGGGGTGTCTCTTTCCTTCCCCTGTAGAGGGAATATCAGCTACCCTGGGTCTTATTAGGAGGCCTCAGGAGGAGCACCATGCAGAAGGCCTGGTATAGGCCTCAAGCCCTATCAGTAATACCTTCACTAGGGAAAGCAAGGAAAGTGATGTACCTGCTGTAAGATCCTGAACATGCAATAAGTGACATCACGACGGAGTGACATGGTGACGCAGCGGCGCATCACCCATGCGGTTCGGAAGCACCGGGAGAACAGAGAGGTGCCACCGGACGGACCAGTCAAGCAGACTTGCCAACAGGAGCGAGTGAATCCCTGCACAAACTGTTCCTGGACTACAGACAACCCTACATCATTTCTGCTCTTTATGCACAGATACTTTGTAAGTGCATTTTTCAGTATCTGAAAATCATATTCAACTCCCCATCTTCAGGTACAATCTTCAAATACAGCATTTGAATAATGTATCTTATTAGATCTGCTCTGCGTCTCACTCCCACATTTGAACTTATCAACCATCTTGACCAGGAACTATGTTTCATTAAACTTACACTGTCTCATAGCATATGGAATAAGTGCCTAAATCTTCCAAACATAACTCTGAGACTGCTAGCTCTTTGGCGGAAGAGATGTATTTTACTATCATATCGAGACAGTATTTTTAATGCCGTTAATATATATTGTCCCCCTGCTTTCTGTATATATATTCTCTGAAACACTAGTGACATGGTCTAGGACATTTTGGTTGTGACCTAAGGTCCACCAGCGCTCGGCCTTGGCTCACCCCACAGCCAGGACACTACCGCCAGCCACTTCACTGCTAAGGTACATGACTAACCTTACCCCCTTACCCTGAATCCCCAAAATATTAACCCCTAATACTAACGCTAACCCTTATCCTGAAAACCTTCACCCCTTACCTTTACACCCTTTACCCTAAGCCCTCACTCTCTAACTGCTAAACCCCCTAAAGTTAACCCCATACACATACCACTAAACCCCTACAGTTTAGCCCCTACCCAAAAAATAACCCTTTCCCTAAAGCTAAAACTAGCCTGCTACCCTAAAACTTACCATCTTGTCCAAGCAGCCGGCAGTAGGGGGTCCACCTACGGGTGGACACCACTGGGGAGTTGGTCGCAGCGGTAAGGCCGTGACCAAATATCCCATTCCACTAATTACATGATTCATCATGCTATATAAATTAAAACATTCACACATTTACATACTAAAAAATAGTAAAGATGTTCCAGGCACATTTCACTTTATTATATAATTAGCTATGACCAACAAATTCCATTGGTGTCCAGGTCAAAGGGTTCAAACGAATTACATATGGAGCTAGGGTCCAAAAAATGATATTTTTATGTGAAGTTTTTATATCACAGGGAGACTTCACTAACATTCACAAGGTAACTGAATAATGAGCGTGACTGCATCTCAGTGAGCGTGCCTTCCCACAATTGTGTTACAAGCATGTGATCTACAAATACAGTATGCAAATGAGAGAGAAAAAACACCCTTCTTGACAAAGATCTTCATTGAAATAAAATGACTGATAATGGATTACTGAATATTTATGACATTCAACAATCCCTATAGGCAGTGGAAATGCTAGGTATTATACTAGAGCAATGTGTGTCATACCTAACCTCAGGGTCATGGATTGTAGCAATAACTAATACTAATAATTAGCAAATAACTAAAAGTTAGCAAACGTATTAGATACATGAATATGATATTCATTCATATTCATTCGTAAGCAAAACATCTGGTTTGGTTCAGGGCCCTCGGGAGTCTCTTTAGTGAAGGTCTTACGGCCGAACAATTACTAGGGGGGGAATTGTTTGAGTGAGGCCAGAGCCCAAGTTATTTCCATCCAGCCTGGAAAAGATATCAGAGAGTAAGAGAATGCAGGGGTTACATACGCTGACATTACTATATCTGTTACACAAATAGCAACAGTATGTTATATCTACATCAACCCCTTCCCCGCTAATAATGCATGAAAGCAGTGGACTGTTTTGCTGCACATGTTAGCAACATATACATAAAGATTAGCATGGAACAAACTAGCACATTAACTATCTGCACTGCAACAGTTCCTCCTAAAACTAAACTGTAGTGCGGTTATTGACATGTTTTAGGGATTAATACCCGTATTTACTATATTTCACTTAAATGGGCTGTAAAGTGTCTTCCAGGGCTCGTGTCAATGCATCGCGTAGCAGATGCCCCTAAATCAGGATGATTGGCACTTATTTTTTCTTCGGAAACATCATACCCCTATACATATATTAAAATATTGTTTTCTAATGTTAGTTTAAAAACACATGATGCCATGACGCTGGAGTCAAGGTAAGAGGGGGGGGGGGGCGCGGAGAGAGGGGAACTGCCGGCAGGGGGGCGCAGAGAAAAAAGTTTGCACTCCCGTGCTGTACATCACTGGTCCCCATTGAAAAGAAAAACTTCCTTACATTCCAAATAACCCAACACAGTTAAATGTTTGCTGATCAGTACAGTTGTTTCCCCTTAGGGGACCCCATGATATAGTGGCTATGTCATGTCCACAGAGTGCTCATGGGAAATCGTGTCAGGAACATAGGATGTGATCTGTAGTGAATGGAAATGGTGAATGGTGCTGTGGTCTCCAGCGCTCAAAGGGTTAGTGAAGCTAATTTCAGTGTTAAATTGTTTACATTTTTGTGTTAGCTAGATGAAAGTGCTCCTTTAAGGGCTGGATACTGAGTGGAGGAGCACAGAGATACATTATTCGCCTGATACCATGGCCCTTGTCCAGCTTTGACCCAAGGAAGCTGAATATTATTTAAGGAGAATGAGGACTTTTGGCTCCTTGAATAAATATTGTGGTCTCACTTAAGCAGTTTGTGGACTGTGACCCGTACTTCAAAACCACCAACCATTTGGCAGCGTGTGACACAGCTGATTGTGTTGTTGTTTTTTCCTCAAAAGGGGAATTGGTTTCCTTGAGTACATAGACTCAATGTATTTTTTATATGCCACTGGTGCTTAAGGTGCTATGGTGAAGTAGCATAGGAAGTCTTTGATGTTGCACTAAATTAAACCTGAAGACACAAAATCACTATAGCTTTCAACACACAGAATGTATTCTAGTTCTATTTTTTTTATTCTACATTTCAATTAGAATGCGAATTATTATTGTTTATTTGTAAAGCGTGGTACAGTGGAGGGTACTGAGTGACATCAATTACATTAACAGAATTAGACACCAAAAAAGGACAAACAAGCACATAAAGCTACAGATGGTAATGAGGGCCCTTGAGATCTAACAGCAACAACTTTATTTCCTGTAGCGCCTTTATCCCAAGGGGACTCAAAGCGGTTCAGAATTACAGCATAGTGTGTGGTACGTAGACATGGGCGAATTTGGATCCGCCAGGTATGAATTTTGGCGAATCAACTTCAAAAAGGGCGATTAGCTTTTTCCAGATTTTTTTTTTTATTATTGACAATACGTGGACAGATTTGAAGAATCCAAAACTCAGATTCAGCAATCCATTGGCGGATTCTTAAAAATCTTCTCACGGATTGTTGAATCCACAGATTGGATTCTACAAATCCATCAACAGATTGTCTGTAATGGCGAATTTTGGTTAATCTGCACAGATTGAAACGATAACAATATAGATTTGACACTGCGGAATGGATTTTGCATGGAAAATTCAGTAAATTGCAGGAACCGGATTTTGACAGCTTTGCCCATCTCTAGTCGTATATAGCACATAGGAAAGCACATAGGAATGATACAGACACAGTCGCTGCCCCCTAGAGTTTAAAATCTATGTTTTTTGGTGCCTGAGACACAGGGTGATAAAGTGACTTGCCCAAGGTCACAAGGAGCTGACACCTGGAATTTAACCAGGTTCCCCTGATTTAAACTCTGTGTCATTGTAACACCTAGTAAGTGTCTTTACTCACTGAGCTGCTCCTTCTCTTACAATGTGAATGGACAGTATTGATGTCAAACTTATAACGTTACTGGATACAAGTGTCTAATTTTGCTACTTTGATCATTCTTTTGTATTAAAACATTCATTTTGATGGGAAACTTAAAAGTTTTTTTTAAAAACGTGGAGAAAAGCAGGGGATGATTTCTTCATAGTATGTCATCATTGTTCAAGATCGTTGTGGCGGTTATCACTCTGAAGGGTAAACATGGTTTTATTTCTATATTGAATTGGTAACTTACATTTCAAGGGGGAGGGGGGAAAGAATCTGTGAAAATCTACAAAGAGTTATGGTATGACCATCTGGAATATATAATGTGGAGAGTTCTGCAATACATTACATGGTCTGGTCGAATTCCAGGGAGCTAAGATAGACTTCAAAGTCTGGCTGAACATCAGGGAAACTGCTGTTCAGCTCAGATATGTAAAGTGGGTGTAGATGAATGGACTGGATTTATTACCATTTTTATCTGTTGCATTTCTATGGGAAAATAGGATCATAGGTTCTGCTTTTTTCCCCACAAACATGTACAGTGTGTATATATATATATATATATATATATATATATATATATATATATATATATATATATATATATATATATATATATATATATATATATATATATATATATATATATATATATATATATTTCTCAAGGCAGTGCACCCTGTGAGGACCGAAACGTTGGCATTTGTGCCACCTACTCTAATACAATCTTTTTGAAAATTACCTCTGAGTGCTGTCTCATTCCTACTGCGTTGCTGAGGCTGCACCACTGCTGTGAGGAACACCCCTGCCTGTGTACTACTGTTAAGGGACATGCACCTTCCTTTTACTGCATACACGTGAGTGACATCTACTCTCCATTGACTTTGCATACCCAGTTAAAATCAACCCCACACTGATGAGACCCATCAAGGTCGAAACAGCTGTCTGTGGGTGGTTTTCTGGGTATGCACCTTAACCCTGGCTGTGCTCAAAGCTGTGACCATGCAGCAAGCTTAAGTCTATAGGGAACCATGTTAAAAATGGTTATTGAGGCAAAAAGTGACACTGTGTGCTCATTTGCATGTCATTTCCCAGAATCCCTTGCTGCAGTGGAAGAGCTGTATGCTGGGTGATAATGGGGAAAGGCGGGGTTGCAGACCTGCCTAAGACATGCAGATGAGCATACAGTTGTATTTGCATATTTGCTTTTCTGTGGAGGGTTTTTGTCACTTTTTTTACTCACCATAACTTAACTCAGTATTATGGTATATATATATATATATATATATATATATATATATATATATATATATATATATATATATATATTACAGACAAAGAATAGACTGCGCTCCTCAGGTGTAAGCTCAGACCAAATCCCAATTGGTTATATTAAGTGAATATAGCAAAGGTGATTGGCAAAGGTGGTGCAACAATATTATGGATGATTGATTCACACTGATAAAAAATACATACAACATGTTATAATAAAATGCTGAGTGCCAATGTTTAAAAAGCTGCTGTAAACACAAATATATGCCAATACCAATATAAAAGAGGTAAATGTCGGTGGTAAAGACTTCTGCACAAATGAATCCCTCCTGGATGATATTCAATGGATGATAATAAAAAAAAAATATGTATATATAAAAAAAAGACACTGAATGTGTCAAAAAATGAAAAAATAAAAATGAAAAAAATATATATATAAAAAATAAAAATATATCAACCAAACCAAGGGTCCATGCTAGGTTCTGGCTGCTCTCATCAAGGACCAACAAACTCCCAGAAATCTGTAAACAACAAAAAAGAAAGCGCCCGATCCTAGTGCAGCATGAAAAAGTACAATTTAATAAAAATGAATAAAACCAACAAATGTGAACTCACAAACAACGGATAAATAAAAGCATATATTGAGTATACTCAATCGCCAACCGCCCACGATGTGCCTTGGATGGCGCGCCCTCTCTCCGTCTGCACTCTCTCAGCTCTTCTGAACCGACATCCAGCAGGGGATACAGGAACAGGCTCACCACAGTGTGACCCGGAAGTCCTCCACAAGGTTAGTGTATTCCGGATAGGAGATCAGTTTGTGACCCCGCGATGCAGGGGCTGTGAGAAAAATCTCTCTGCACTCCCAAAGGCAGTCCGTGTTAAGGTGGGCAGTGATGATGGAGTAAATGTTGTATCACAGTGTGACAGCAGCTAGATAACGCTGAGCTGAGAGAGTGCAGACGGAGAGAGGGCGCGCCATTCAAGGCACATCGTGGGCGGTTGGCGATTGAGTATACTCAATATATGCTTTTATTTATCCGTTGTTTGTGAGTTCACATTTGTTGGTTTTATTCATTTTTATTAAATTGTACTTTTTCATGCTGCACTAGGATCGGGCGCTTTCTTTTTTGTTGTTTATATATATATATATATATATATATAGCAACTGTAAATATTACTGTATATTAATTTGCATATCTTATGCAGGTCTGCAACCCTGTCTTTCACCATTATCGCCCAGCACACAGCACTTCCACTGCAGCAAGGGATTCTGGGAAATGACATGCAAATGAGCACACAGTGCCACCTTTTATCTCAAGCTCATATTACATGAACAACCCTTAAGCCAATGCATGCTGCTTTAGACACAGCATTTAAGCAAGGGCTTGGGACATGCATGTGAGCTTGAGATAAAAGGTGGCACTGTGTGCTCATTTGCATGTCATTTCCCAGAATCCCTTGCTGCAGTGGAAGTGCTGTTTGCTGGGTGATAATGGTGAAAGACAGGGTTGCAGACCTGTCTAAGACATGCAAATGAATATACAGTAATATTTACAGTTGCTATATGCTTTACTGTGGAGGGTTTTTGCCACTTTTTTTACCCACCATAACCTTAAAAAGCGTGGTGTGTATATATATATATAATTTTTTTTAACAAACATGTTTCTATTTATGTTAGAAAAATATATAAATAAATTAATTTATTAAAACAAATAAATATAATAAAACATGATAAAATAAGATATCATGAAAAGAATGGTTAAAATATACATAATGGTGTTTTCAAAACAATAAGGGGGTTTTCATTAAACTGCAATCGAACTGATTGGGACACCATCGCATGGACGCAACTACACTATTACAGTATAATATTCAACCTCCATATACATGCTTTGTAATATGAAGAACACTAAGAAGGAAGATATTGTACTCCAGTGGGACACACCTCCTCACAGCCAGATCATGCCATAAATGATTTAAACATTAAAATCCTCAAAGGAATTTTTAAAAGCACTCAGGAACAGAAAACATTTGAGCTCAAAATGATAATGCTCTTTGACACTAAAAGAAAAGGAGTTGATGCTGATATGGGGTTTCTTCCACACTACCAGATTTCTTTGTAATGTTTCTCCCTACCTCTTTAATTTTGATTCCAAACCCTTCTAATCCTCTGTACACCCCCTTGACACTGCTGATGTATATACTGTACTCTCCTACATGCTCTCCAACTATCTCAGTAACCCTTTCATCCATTTATTGCCCTTTCTGTTTATTGACCCTCTGCAATGAATTCTCCTGTCTTAGATTGCTATCTGGTTTTTTTTTACATCTGTGTTAAACTCATGCAGCTCATGGTCCCTTTGTAAATCAGAACTGCCTGACCTGAGGAAAAGAATAGAACTCGCTCGAAAGCTTGTCTTAAAATAGCAATTGTTAGTCCAAATAAAAAAAAGTATCACCTAATACTGATGTGCTAATATGGCAAAATAACTTGTTCTTTTGAGCAACTGATACACAGTTTGTTTTTAAGTTGCATAATGTACATATGAAAATTCTCTGTAATGCCTTTGCTGAGAGAGGTGTCTGCAAAGCATTATATAAATAGCTCTGTTCCTACTCATCTTTTGTCATTCCTGTAATTTTGCCATTTTATATTTTAACTAGTAATTCTGTTGAAATTGTTTTCTTAGTTACTGAATGTATATTTTTTCATAATTATTGTTACTTATTTTTCACTACTGCTACTTCTGTTTGGTTATATACAACTATTTATCAGTACTGCAACCAAACATCTGTGTAGTTATATTTACACAGAAAGTACCATATAAACATCTAATAAAAGTAATGTTATGGTATGGTGTGCGTAGTACAGAATTATACAAGGACTCAAGGTTAATCATAAGGGCAAATTATAATGTCATGTGTGAATAGATCAAAATAGGAAAGGCTGCATTGTGGTAATAAGTGTAATAAAAAGATGAGTACCCGAATCATAACACCGGCTTCTGCAAATGTTACTGTGCAGCAGTGCAGGCTGAAGATATTGTTTGGATGAGAGTTAACACAGTTTAATCCCAGTGTCAGCTTTCCTGAGCAATCAGCTTTGTTTCATTATGCATTCGCACCAACAATTTTATTGCAAGGTCTTTGGTGTTGGAGATAATTGTGCTTAGAAACACAGTGCTGAGTAGATTGTCAGTGCTACATAAGAGCATTCAGCGCAGATCTTTGGCTATTGTTTGTATGTGACACATTCTATGTTTTTATGCTTTTTATGCTTTATCCTCTATAACCGGGTTACTGAACTCCAGTCCTCAAGATCACGCAACAGGTCAGGTTTTAAGGATATCCCAGCTTCAGCACAGGTGGCTCAATCAGTGGCTCAGTCGAAGACTGCACCACCTGTGCTGAAGCAGGGATAGCCTGAAAATCTGACCTCTTGGGCGATCTTGAGGACTGGAGTTGAGAACCCCTGATCATTATCTTAAATGTTTTATGGTAATGATAAAGAAGACTTCTGAGCACACTCACATGTCTCATGCAGGTACCTTATCATATGGTTATAATTTTGGCTAGTCGGCACTCTGAAAAAAATCATTGATTGATGGTAATAAGAAACAAAATATTTTTACACCTTATTAATTAATTAATAATAATAATAATAACACTGGATGCCATCTTTTTGAGGTGCAGATAAAGCATCCAAAGTTGCTGTTTCTTTCTATTCAGTCTTCATTAAAAACTGTGTTTTCCTGTAAATAACAGCAGTTATGAAAAACATATAATAACAATTATTCCCCCCTCTCCTGCTTTTCCCTCCTTTGAGGTTCACACTGTCCAGATCTTCTCTCCTCTCTCTGTCCATGTGGCGGTCATCTATCGCCCACTACCTCTACTTACCCCCCTTCTGCCTTTCTCTCTCACTTTTAATCCTGGCTCTCTTTCTTTCTCTCCTCAGACTCCCCTGTTCTTCTCCTTGGGGACTTCAATTGCCACATTGATTACCCCTCTCTCCCTTGGGCTTCCCGCTTTCTTTCTCTAACCTCTTCTTTTGGCCTTCGACAGTGGACTGCAGCCAGCACCCACAAGGATGGCCACTACTTAGACCTGGTTTTCACTAAAAACTTCTCTCTCTCTGATTTGTCCATTTCCCCTTTTCCTCTCTCTGACCATCACCTCATCTCATTCTCTCTATCTCGCTTCTCCCCTTCTCCACCTCCATCTACCCCCCGGTTCTGCAGAAACCTGCGCTCTATTCACTTACCTGACTTTGAGTCCAGTTTACGGTCCTCCCTCTCCTCTCTCAGCTCTGCTACAGACCCTGACAACCTGGCCAGGAACTACAATTCTGCCTTGTCCTCCTCTCTTGATCTACATGCCCCGCTTTCTCTCTGCCGCACTCGCCCTTCTAACCCTAGACCCTGGCTAAATTCCCACACTCGCATGCTGCATTCCTCCACTCGTTCCTCTGAACGCCTATGGAGGAAATCTCATACTCTAGCTGATTTCCTTCACTACAAATTTATGCTATCCTGTTTCAACTCTGCCCTCTCGCAAGCTAAACAAGCCTACTTTTCTTCACTAATCAACATGCACAAGTCTAACCCACGTCAACTGTTCTCTGTCTTTTAAACTCTACACAAACCACCCTCAGCTGCCTCTCCTTCCTCCATCTCCGCTCAGGACTTTGCTGACTATTTTAAGGAAAAGGTGGAATCCATACGTCAGAACATCCCCTCTGTTTCTTCCTACCATCCTACACCTCTTCCTAACTCTCCTCCTGCCTTCCTTGACTCTTTTTCCACTGTCTCAGAGGAGGATGTGTCGCTGTTGATCGCCTCTTCTCCCTCGACCACTTGCCCTCTTAACCCCATTCCCTCCCATCTCCTAAAACCTCTTACTCCTACTATAATCCCGATGCTCACACACATTTTTAACTCCTCCCTCTGCTCTGGAACCTTTCCATCCTCCTACAAACATGCAAGAGTCATACCATTTCTCAAAAACAGCAAGCTTGACCCTACCTGTCTTTCTAACTATCGACCTGTCTCCCTCCTGCCTTTTGCCTCTAAACTCATTGAACGTCTTGTATTCTCTCGCTTGCTCCATTTTCTCAACACCTATTCTCTCCTAGACCCTCTACAATCTGGCTTCCGCACTGCTCACTCCACGGAAACAGCCCTCACTAAAATAACTGACGACCTCCATGCTGCCAAAGACAGAGGTCATTACACTCTGCTCATATTACTCGACCTCTCTGCAGCATTTGACACCGTGGACCACCCTCTTCTCCTTCACATTCTCCATACTCTTGGTATTCGGAACAAAGCTCTATCCTGGATCTCATCCTACCTCTCCCAGCGTACTTTCAGTGTCTCTTCTGCTAACACCTCCTCCTTCTCTATTGATCTCTCTGTGGGGGTACCCCAGGGCTCTGTCCTGGGACCTCTTCTCTTTTCTCTGTACACACTCTCTCTAGGTGACCTAATAACATCTTTTGGGTTTAATTATCACCTCTATGCTGATGACACACAAATATACTTTTCAATACCCGACCTTACACCTGCTGTACAAACCAAAGTTTCTGAATGTATCTCTGCTATATCATCCTGGATGGCCCTCCGCCGCCTTAAACTCAACATGGCTAAAACAGAGCTCCTCATACGTCCTCCCAAACCTGGCCCTACTACCTCCTTCCACATTACTGTTGGAACTACGATCATTTACCCTGTAGCCCAAGCACGCTGCCTAGGGGTCACACTCGACTCCTCTCTCACATTCGCCCCTCACATTCAAAACATTTCTAAAACCTGTTGCTTTTTCCTCCGCAATATAACAAAGATACGCCCTTTCCTCTGTTGCTCGACTGCTAAAACTCTGACTCAGGCCCTCATTCTCTCCCGTCTTGATTACTGTAACCTCCTGCTGTCCGGCCTTCCTGCCTCTCATCTGTCTCCCCTACAATCTATCCTAAACGCTGCTGCCAGAGTCACGCTACTCTTTCTTAGATCTGTCTCAGCATCTCCCCTCATGAAATCCCTCTCCTGGCTTCCGATCAAATCCCGCATCTCACACTCCATTCTTCTCCTCACTTTTAAAGCTTTACACTCTTCTGCCCCTCCATACATCTCAGCCCTAATGTCTCGTTATGCACCATCCAGACTCTTGCGTTCTTCTCAAGGATGTCTTCTTTCTACCCCCTTTGTATCTAAAGCCCTCTCCCGCCTTAAACCTTTTTCACTGACTGCCCCACACCTCTGGAATGCCCTTCCCCTCAGTACCCGACTAGCACCCTCCCTATCCACCTTTTAAGACCCACCTTAAGACACACTTGCTTAAAGAAGCATATGAATAGCACTGTGGATAATACTGGACACATGATACATAAAGCTTGGCCCCCTGCAGACGCACTTACTAGAATTCCCTCCTACTGTCTCTGTACGTTCTCCCTACCTACCAATTAGACTTTAAGCTCCTCGGGGCAGGGACTCCTCTTCCTTAATGTTACTTTTATGTCTGAAGCACTTATTCCCATGATCTGTTATTTATATTATCTGTTATTTATTTGATTACCATGTGTATTACTACTGTGAAGCGCTATGTACATTAATGGCGCTATATAAATAAAGACATACAATACAATACAATTCTAATTATATTTGTTTCAAATAAACTGAAACACATTTCAGAGAAAATCTAGTAGAATTAGAGTTCCTGAAAGATGGTAGACAAACAATTTTTTCATATTTAGGGTCTATGTACAGTAGCGACATCTTTTATCACACTAAATGCCGGCGGCATGCCGGGATCTACCCCAGCTGCCGCCAGTAAAAAACGCGCGCCGCCGCGTTTCCCCCACGCACCCCCCCTCCACATCGCGCGCAATTACCCCCCCCTTCTGGACCCCGAACCCGGCTTCTGCTCTGCCCCTCTGCTTCCCCGAACCCCCGCTTACCTTAATTTCATCTCCAGGGGTGTCGGGGAAGCCTGGGGAAGCCGGGGAAGCCGGGGAAGACGGGCGCGCATGTGACTGTGACGTCACAGTGCGCCGCCACGCGCCGCGGCTACCCGCTTCCCAGACGCATACAGCCAGCGGCTTTTGCTCGAATAAGAGCTGCCGCTGCTGTATCAAGGCAAAAGTGGCGCAATTCTGGGGCAAAAATAATCTGCAACATACTGTATGTATCTGAGGAAAAAATCCTATTAATTAGAAATGGACTTATTTTAAGAAATTATTTTATAATAAAATGTTTTATCAGGAAATAATACATTGGCAGTTACCTCTCCTAATCTCCTCAGATGATATATATGGAGAAGTGGAGAGAATATATAATGGTGCAGATAATAATAAAGATGTGAATCCAAACAGTAATGTGTCAGTCTCACTCATATTTCTTCTGCAAATAGAAGGCAGATGTAGGCGTGACGTACGTGGAAGCTGACGAGGCAGCAGTGCGGACGGCGCATACCCTATGTGTACCAGCGGCTCTCTCCCATGAACTGTTCCTTATCATAGAATGTGAGTGCATTATTTATATGTTTATATGAGATGTAATAGACCTTTTTTCAACATACTACACCATTGTGCGCTTTTTTCTTTATCTCATTCCCTGGAAGGGATGTAAAAGGATTAAACCACACATACAGCACACCACTCAAGGATCATCTTCCATAACAGCTCTCCACTTGAAGGTCCATGCAGAGGGCTTTTATCAGAGAGAGAGATTGGTCTCTGATATGCCTTCTATTTACAGAAGAAATATGTGAGTGAGACTGACACATTACTGGTTGGATTCACATCTGTATTATTGTCTTCACCATTATATATTTTCTCCACTTCTCCACAGATATCATCTGAGATCTGCAGCGCTCCCATAACCTGGAAGACAACGCTTGACATTTTGGACCTGGACAGTCCATATTAAGGATGTAGAGCTGCTGCATTTATTTAAATTTTTCACTATATTTACACTATTCACTTGTGGTGAAAGCTATTGTCACTTTTATTCTAAGTTTAGTACATTTTTAGGATCTATTCACTTATGTTTGGGTGAAAGCTATGTACATTTATGGCTCTATATAAATAAAGACATACAATACAATACAATTATAGGCACGTGTCATTATCATTTCACTAGAAGCGCCCGGCTCCATTTTTTCTGCTTCATCAGTAAATTGCTATTTTTGTGTTTGCAGGGTACTGTCAGACTGTCTCATCGAACAAATGCTACAAAAGGTTAGACTAGGTAATACAATAATACAGTATGTTGGCATCTAATTGCATGTCTTAAAGGGAAATCTATTACCACATCTGTGATTTGGGATACATTTTTACTGGAATGATAACAATGCACATTGACAGGCTTTCAATATAATATTTTGTTTGTCCATTTAGATTAAAATAACACTTATGAGAATATTCACATCTTAGACAGGTCTACAAAACTGCCTTTCCCCATTGTCTCTTAGCAAACAATGCTTCCGCTGCAGCCAGGAATTCTGGGTAATGACATGCAAATGAGCATTTCAAAATTCTCTCAAACACCTAATATACTGATACAGTTACCTCTATGGGGCGAATTTATGAAGCAATTTAAGTCGACATTTAAACTACTGGTTTGGAGTGCGATGCCCAATGGCGGAGCTTGATTTATCCCGGTGTATATATTTAATTGAACTAACACAGTTCCTACATTTTCTTCTTATAATTAAGAAGAATTATAATAGAAGGTTGGGCTCCATTTTCTTTGGGATGATACGGAGACAACCAGCTGTGTAGTTTATTTTAACAATTGATGAATGGACACATCTCAAAATAACTAATTCCCCTTTTTGTGCCTGACTGTCTGACTAACTGCCTCGCTACAATAACATAACATAATATCAAAGATTTTCTGTTTTTACATGTCAAAGAAAGTCAGTGGAAGGTAAATATTCAATGAAAACAGTTCTTTCCTTTAAAGTACATAGATAAACAAAGTACCATTTGTTTTATCTCCCACTAACTGATTGCTGTTGTTAAAGCGTTCCAGTTTTGTTTAGATGTTTTGCATTTGCTTGCTGGATTCCCTGCTGGCAGTGACCAAATGCGAACTTCATTGTGTGAAGTCTATAGATATTTAATTGAAAGTCCTTATATTATTATTTTTTTTTCCCTCTTCTTTTGAAAGAAATTAATCATTGTGTTTATTTCCATTTACAAATTGGCATACAGCATATCTGCCTGCATGATTCGAGAAACAGGAGTCTGAATTTGCAGTATTAATTATACAAAATGAAAATATTTAGGTAGGTTTATTTAGGGCAGCGTTTCCCAAACTACTGTATGTAACAACACACCAAATCATCAGCAGGTGGTAAGAAAACTAAACGAAAGTACAGTATGATGAAAGTTATTTGTCTTTCAGGTTTACATGCATTAGAAATACATATTGCCCTTATGTGCAGTGCGTGGTGTGCAGCAAAATACAATTAAACACTTTTATGCTAAAACTTCTAAGTCATTTTGAAACCAACCAATACAAAGACAAAGAGGTAAGTTTTTTTAGGAGACAGCTAGAACAACTTGAAAGCTGCAAACGGTCAATAATTAAAATGGCTAAAACAGACAATGAATGGGCAACAGACACATCTCACAGTCAAGTGGGCTTAGTAGCACAAGATTATGAGAGTCTGATTGACTTGATCTCTGATACTACACTGAAACAAAAGTTTAACAAACTTTTGCTGAATACTTTTTGGTGCAGCCTAATTGGAGAGTATACGATGGAGGCTAAACATGCAGTTCGAGTCCTCCTTCCTTTTCCTACAACATACTTGGCGGGATTTTAATTTTCGCATAACACTGCAACGAAAACAAAATACAGGAATAGACGATGCTTCACCTGATATGATGATATTATGATCCAAAGCACCAGCATCATTCCAAATATGAAGGAAATTTGCGATACAAAGATGCAGAAACACTCTTCCCATTAAAAAAAGGGTGTGTGTGCCAAGCACGCGCATTTTAAGTGAAACTTCTTTGTTTTGTCTTAGAAATTGTATTTGCGATAGTGATGTTTTAATTAAAAATCAAAACATAATTTCAGTGACAAAACGCGAAGACGCTCTTCTTAGAATGCGCGTGCTCAGCACCAACCCCTGTTTTAGCTATTTGCACCTCTATATTTATACTAACTGTGAATACCTTGTGTGTTTGTGTGTCTGTGTATGTCTCTGCGTGTGTCTGTCTGTGTGTGTGTGTCTCTGTGTGTGTGTTTATGGGTGTGTGTGTGTATGTGTGGTGTCTCCCAAGTGTGGGAGTGTTGCTGCTGCCCTTGAGCATGGCCACGGGGCTGGCTGCTATTCATGTGCGCCATACGTTGATGATGTTGGCTCCTGATGCGTATGAGCAGGGGGTGCAGGCTGCCTGTGCACATGCATTGATGGGGGGTACAGTTGCGCATGCATTGTTGATGCTGGCCATCTGCATTCATATGCTGGAGGATACGACTGTCTCTGCACATCCGCAGGTTGCTGGGGAATGCCTCTGCACATGCGCTGGATGTGCTGGGTATCTCTGTGTATGTAGTGGATGCGGCGGGCGACTGCGCATGCGCTGCCTCGCAGCAACGTCCGATTGTGCGCATGCATGCTCCGAAAGCCCCCTGGCTCGTATCGACAGACGCAATAGCGCATCAGGGACCCTACGGTCCCATGTCTGTGCATGCACGAGTCAACGGCCTCTACTGGAAACAATTACATCACACCAAAAGCCTCTTCTGCCCACAATTACCCCCATTCCATTACAAACTTCTGTCTCCATGAAGGAGATTTGTGCCCTGTAACAGGATCTTATTCCTGTTAACAGGCTTGCCTCTAATCCAGCAGTGTGCTGGTTAATTGCACACCTGCAATCAACCACTCCACCTGCCTAATCATAGCTCTGTGATTAGGCTTGTTCCCAGAAACAGGAAGGAGATTTTTCCTCTGTACACAGGGGTGCTGACAAGAGGAAAGCAGAGAAGCCTGCACACAGAGGTCTTGAGCAGAAAGGCTCTGCTGAGATCAAGACACCCAGGGACCTATATTCCTGGACACAGGAACCTACCAGAGACTGACAAGAAGGGCCACCTGCTTTAAGGTATCTCTTGAGACTTTGGGGAATAGGGTGGTAATGGTATTATCCCTCCAGCCTTGGAGAAAGGGACTGGGGAAGTAAGTTAGCCCTTACACAGGGATAGGCGTTTGCTATTTTGTGTTTTTGTATATTTTGCCTGCATTAAGGAACAGGCTCAATAAATCCAAGATATAATTTCACCCCAATCAGTCTCCATTATATGTACCTCTGAACATGTCTCTTACATATGGTGTCAGATGTTGGGATGAGAAGTGGCCCTTGAAGTTCAAAGGGGCCCCGGAGACTGCCTGTGAAATTTTTTGTGCTTTTGCCTGCATAGTTTCTGCAAACAGTCTAAGTAACAAAACCAAAGAAACATATCCAGGCAGCAAAACTGCACTGCTTGTGAAAAATGTTGTGCCTATTTTCCTGCATATAGTTCCTACAAACAGCCTGAGCAACAAAGCAAAGACTCATGTGCAGCAGGGACCAGAATTAAAGGGATACATATCCAGGCAGGAAATCTACACTGCACTGAAGAAAGCCACAAAACCACAGATGGACTCTTTTCCCCAATCCCAAGAGGAGAGAGAGAGACTGCTGAAGCAGGTAAACCTTACTTGCCTATCACAATAATGTGTAATATGATTGTTGATAAAGGGGCTTTGCCTTCCAGCCGTAGTCAGGGTTCAAGAAGTGAGTTAGCGCTCCAGAGGAGCTAGGCTTTGTTTATTGTTTTCTTTACAAAAAAATAAAAATAAAAATTGCGCTGAATCAGTGAATACAGACGGTGACCCACGAGCGGTACTGATTCTGCAAGTAAAGGCTGCCACACCGCATAGGACTACCAGCTGTGAATGGAGTATATGCAGAAAAGTGTGAAAATTGATGCAAGACTGTGCTGAAGCAGGGAAACTTTTACAGACGGTGACCGACGCAAGGTACTGATTCTGGAAGAAAATGGTGTGAGGCTAATGCCTCTGCTAAAGCAGGGAAACTTTTGCAGACGGTAACCGATGCAAGGTACTGATTCTAGGAATTTAAAATGGCCGCCCAGCTGAAGTCAAATACAGACTCTGAAAAAATGGGGAAGAAAATGTGTTGCTGGTGTAAAGAACCCCACCACACGGAGCAGTGTCCCTTCAGGCCTTATTCAGACGATGAGAGTGAATGCATGCACAGTACTGCTAATATTGTAAAACTTAACAAAGGGAAGAAAAAGTCTACAGAGAGGCCTGGGGGAGCTACGACCTCTACAAGCAAAATATGCCCACCTGTAGGACTACCACAATTTTGGGGTTCTAGCAAAAACAGTGGCAACAGCTGCAATAGCGCCTCCTGAGGTCAGGAAAAAAAATACACCTGGTCGCCCCAAAATGGAGGACAAGATGCGGCGTTCCTGTAATGAACCCTACCACATGGAAGAGTGGCCCTTCGAGTCCGATAAGGAGGAAGACATCTCTTACGGGGAACCCGAACCGAATCACACCCACAAAACACCCCTAGAATGGTGGGGGTGCCTGAACTTGGTACAAATCGAAAAGACCGCTCTCTATGATGACGAATGTGATCGGCAGGAGGAAGAGCAGGAACAGCAGATCGCTGAATATTTACGCCACCTAACGCAACTGCAAGGAGAACATGGCGGATACAGCGACGCTGCTGAAGTTTCAAATAAAGACGGAGACCCCAGTATCCCTGATGGAACGGAGTCATCAAAAACTTAAAGGAGGAAAAAGAAAAAGAAAAAAGGGTCTTCACTTACCGTGGAAGGAACAGACACATCTGCAGATCCCGCGGAGGAAAAGGGGGTCCGAAATGCCCTGCAGCCTAGAGAAAATGTAGAATTCGCCCCGCGGATGACCGAATATCCAGAGGGCCCAAGGCAGAAGTCGTGTACCCCAAAGAAGTGTCTGTCCAGTGCTAATAGTAAGAAACCCTCAACTAACCATACCAGGGAAGCGGAGCCGGAACCAATGGGTGACGATCCCTTGACCAGCCCTTAGATGCCCTGAAAATTGCCAGGCGTGACTGTGATCTGCTCCGGGAACAATTGAAACTGGAGAGGGAAGATAATGCTGAGCTACAGAAGACTGTTCTCGCAATGTACTCTGAATCCGTGACCGACTTGGAGGATCTAAGGACAGATCTAGATACAGCAAACGCTACTATTATCGCCATGGATGAAAAACAGAGCAAATTTGATAGACTGATTGCTAATCTGAAGTAGAAATATGAGGAGCCACTGAAAGAGATTACAGTCTTTCAGCAAGAGGTTCGCAAGTGCCATAGAGAGGTGGAAGTCACTCAGAATGAGGTTCACACTCTCCTCATAGAACTGAATGCCTCACAACAAGAGGTCAACAGTGTCCGGACAGCGTTGGACATATCTCAGAAAGAGGTTCATACTCTCCGCACAGAACTGGATGCCTCACACCACGAGATCGGCAGCTGCCACACAAAACTGGAAGTCTCCATAAAGGAACTTCACAGTCTCGCTGAGGAGCTGGACAATTCTAAAAAAAACTATTGTCAATCTTAATATAGATCTCAAAGTCTCTTAGAAGGAGCTTCGGACCCTCAACCTAGAGATGGAAGTCTCACGCCAGGAGACAGTCAGTCTCCAAGCAGAGGTGCGAAAATGGAAGACGGACTACAAAGAGGCCCTGAATATTACAGAGACCGGAAAAGAGAACATTTAAGACTAGAAAAAGAAAATTCTGAGTTGACAGACAACGTCAATGGAAAGAATGAAAAGCTCCATGAGCTGGAAAAAATAAAGAAACTTCTGGAAGGTGAAAAGTTTGAATCAGAGCACCGACTGCAGAACCAACTACAAGGTCTGCATACACACCTCCAGAATGCCGAGGAGAAGCAGCGAACTCTGCAGGAAGAAAATCTGCAGGCTGCTAAAGACGTACAAGCGCTGCAGGAACATCTGAATACCCAGTGTGTCCCCACAGAGCAGTATGAGAAGCTAAACGCCACGCTGCATGTCACCAGTGCATCGTTGGAGGCGGAGCTTCGATACCAGGTGACTCTGTATGAGAGGGAGCGGGAGAAGGCCCAGAAACTGGAGCAAGAGCTGGAGAGACAGAGAGTCTGTTCTATCCCCTTGAGTCAGTACACCAAGGAGAAAACAGACGCAGCGGCAACCTTGACGACACAAATTACAGAGCTCCAGAATATGGAGACACTGATACAAACTCAGAGAAAGCAAAGTGCGCAGATAAATTCCCTGAGAAGAGACTTGCAAGACGCACTCAAAAAACAGGGATCTCTCGCGGATGAGATTACAGTACTACAAGGACAAGTATTGACCCTGACCAAGCATCAGTATCCCACAGCCACAAAAACCCAAAGGAAAATGGGTACAGTGAGAGCTGGGAACACCGCTCATCTGAAAAACAAAGTGCAAAGTCTGAACCACATAAACAAGCACTAGCTAAACCTTTAGCCACCCAACAGGCAACAAAAAAAGGTATACATGCAGAATTAAAACCAGAAGAATCCTTAGCGGATGAAGCTGAAAAGATGGGACATTCTCTGGAAGTGGAGGTGGAATTGCAACTCAATCCCAAAGAAGCTGAACTGGCAACACCATGGAGTGGAAAGAGTGCAGAAGGCAGCTTCAAGAGCGGAAAACTCAAAGGGTTACACTCAAACGCTCTGCAACTGTCGCCATACAATCTGCCTACAAAAAGAGGAGCACCCCGACGCAAGGGAAATCTCATGACCGCGCACTCAGTAAAAAGACTTTACTTGGAAAAAGTTCTCCTCGAGCGACTGAGGAGTGCTGATCTCAAGCACCTTCGGGAGGAGACACAAATAAACTGGAGAAAGGGCTCCAAGGGTTCTCTTCCTCCATCCACTCTCATTCAAGTCATAGAGATATCTCGAATGAGAATGGAAGGATGGGCTTCGGCCATGGTAAGCCCGAGCTTCCCACAAACAGGGGAGGTATGTAACAGGGTTTTATCCATGTTAACAGGCATGCCTCTAATCCAGCTCTGTGATTAGGCTTGTTCCCAGAAACAGGAAGGAGATTTTTCCTCAGTACACAATGGTGCTGGCAAGAGGAAAGCAGAGAAGCCTGCACACAGGGGTCTTGAGCAGAAAGGATCTACTGAGATCAAGACACCCAGAGACCTATATTCCTGGACACAGGGGACCAGGAACCTACCAGAGACTGACATGAAGGGCCACCTGCTTTAATGTGAATAGGGTGGTAATGGTATTATCCCTCCAGCCTTGGAGAAAGGGACTTGGGGAAGTAAGTTAGCCCTTACACAGGGATAGGCGTTTGTTATTTTGTGTTTTTGTATATTTTGCCTGCATTAAGGAACAGGCTCAATAAATCCAAGATATAATTTCACCCCAGTCGGTCTCCATTATATGTACCTCTGAACATGTCTCTTATATGCCCGCTAAGAAGTTTCACTTCAAAAATTTTCGAATGTTATTTATTTTTATGTTCCAATAGTTTTAACAAATTTATAAAAATGCAAAATTTTAAAATATTTGCCCACACCTAATTTGTTTTGCGTTTATATTTATATAAAAATAGAAGACTTTTGAGCATCGGTGTTGTAATTATTTTGGTTTGAAAAACTGCCAAGCCTGACAAGAATATTATACTTGTTGAATCCATATATTACAAGCCAAAAAGTGTTCTGTGGTCAAAAAAGTTTTGGAAACAGGGATTTAGGGTTTTGCTCCCTAAAAAGATAAGCAATTGTTGTATATTCTGTGTGTTTTCACTCACACATGTGCCATCCTTATCAAAGTACTGTACTGATATTTGTGCTGCTCAATCACAAAACCCAAACTACTCTCTCACATTCTCCTCTCAATCAAAACGTTTCTAAAACCTGTCGCTTTTTCCTCCGCAATATCACTAAGATACGCCCATTCCTCTGTTGCTCGACTGTTAAAACTCTGACTCAGGCCCTCATTCTCTTCCGTCTTGATTACTGTAACCTCCTGCTGTCCGGCCTTTCTGCCTCTCACGTGGTGCCCCTACAATCTATCCTAAACGCTGCTGCCAGAATCGCTCTGCTCTTTCCTAAATCTGTCTCTGCATCTCCCCTCCTGAAATCCCTCTCCTGGCTTCCGATCAAATCCCGCATCTCACACTCAATTCTCCACCTCACTTTTAAAGCTTTACACTCTTCTGCCCCGTCTTACATCTCAGCCCTAATTTCTCGTTATGCACCATCCCGACTCTTGCGTTCTTCTAAAGGATGTCTTCTTTCTACCCCCTTTGTATCTAAAGCCCTCTCCTGCCTTAAACCTTTCTCACTGACTGCCCCACACCTCTGGAATGCCCTTCCCCTCAATACCCGACTAGTACCCATTCTATCCACCTTTAAGACCCACCTTTAGACACACCTTAAGACACACTTGCTTAAACAAGCATATGAATAGCACTGTGGATAATACTGGACACATGATACATAAAGCTTGGCCCCCTGCAGACGCACTTATCAGAACTCCCTCCTACTGTCTCTGTACGTTCTCCCTACCTACTAATTAGACCGTAAGCTCCTCGGAGCCGGGACTTCTTTTCCTTACTGTTACTTTTATGTCTGAAGCACTTATTCCCATGACCTGTTATTTATATTATCTCTTATTTATTTGATTACCACGTGTATTACTGCTGTGAAGCGCTATGTACATTAATTGCGCTGTATAAATAAAGACTTACAATACAACTATCTTTTCATTGTTCTTGTCCTTTTGCTGTATTTGTTAATATGGACTAGAGATGTGCTAACTTGTTGAGATTTGCTTCACTGCTGTTATTCAAACTTTTTAGACGTTTTGAAGCCAAAAGTTCTGTCTTTGAATTGCCACACCATGACATGGTGAGTAACTTTGTGGTGGTCTACTGAGTCCTATTTTATTCAGCGATACAAAAAGGTGAGAGTGACACCTGGGGACGACTGCATTGCAAGACCATCTGAAGTGCACTCACCATGATGTCAGGGAGAGATACTGTCAGCAATCATCTACTGTACATCCGCATCTTCCACCAGATGCTAGGATCCCACATTAGCTTAACTGTAGGAAAGCCAGCACCAGCCCTTGAAGGAGGAGGTCACCCACACTTTTCCCAAATCAGCACACCAGGCCCAGGGAAGTTTCACAGTCTGCCCCGTCTAGAAGTTCTCCTAGGAGGATAGGAGGAGTGCTGTGGGATGTATCTCAGGTGTTTCTCTGGACCGATTACCCCTCCTGTGGAACATCTTTCTCTTCCCGCAAACTCTCCACTACCACCCTTAAAATATGATAACCTCTAGTTAACCAGTAAAATAGCATATCGATAACTTTTGACGGACATTAGGCTTACTCCAATTCAGTTCAAGCTTCAATATAAAGGCTGATCTTTAGTAGCAGAAGATGTTTGCCACACAATGGTTTAGTTCAGTGCTAGAAATGTTTCCCTGAATGGCAGCGTTGTGGGTTCTAATCCTCATCACAAGGGTCTTTAAATTGATTGGTTTTATGGATATATTTTAGGATGTGTGACTTATACTAATGTCTATACAAAGTATATTTAAATATCTCCCGCTCTACTCCTCTCCCACTCTATCTCTACTTCCGTCACGAAACGCGTAGGATGGTCATTATTGATTATTGTGAACGTGTGCATTGCTGGCTCATCCCCCCATAGAGCCTGTATTGGCCAGGGGAATCTTTTCTATGATTGCCAGTAGTATTGCTGACTTCAGGGACCTTCGCTGCTGTTATGCTAGCTAGTGATGTCAGCCATCTGCCACTTGACCAGCAGGTCTGTGAGCGTGGTGGCGGTGAACGCCAGAGCTGCAGCTGAGCTACGGAGGATCTGTGTGCTGTTCCGGCAGAGGTCTGCAACAGAGAAAGGAGAGGAAAATGTCCTAAGAGCCCGTGAACTTTGGTCCTGTTACTTCATTCAAGATTCACTTCAGAAATTGTTGGACCCCGAGATTGGACTCTCTATTTGGTCAGAGTTTATTCACTGGAATTTTCTATTTTATTTTATAATAGGCGCCGGCTATTTGTATTTTGTTGTAAATATCTCCCATGGTACCTCATGTACAGTATGTTCCTTTTTCAGCACAGGCATTTCTCCCTAATTGTTTGAGGGCACATATATACAGTACAACTGTAGATAATATTAGGTTAGGAAATCTCCTCCTCCTCCTCCTCCTCCTCCTCCTCCTCCTCCCAAATGCCCTATTTCAGGTTCTGGAAGGAGTTAGCACCACCTTCTGATATTTTTGCTTCTAAATTAAGTACAATTTGGGCGGTTTTTATAGAAGCAGTTTAGAAAATGCAATTTGAATACCGTTTTTTCACACATTTCATTTTGCTTCTTGTAAACATGCCAAAACGTGCGATTTTGCAATGACAAATTTGGTGCTACTAGAAAAAGCCACTTAGAATGTAAAGCGATTGAACACTCCACTGAAAAATTGCCTTGTCTTATTTCCCTTCAGAAGTGTAGGGGATGTCATTTCGGTTCAAGAGACTCACTTCAGAGCAGTAAATTCAAACTACTTAAAAGAACTTTTATACAATGCTTGTATCCTCAGCACATACAGTATTAAGAAAAAAGAGGGGTAGCTATTTTATTTCGTAAAACAATTACGTTTATAGTAAGTGAAACACACACTGGTAAGATGGACGATATATTATTTTAATAGGTAATATTGGTTCCAAGACATGCACTATAACTATAGCACATTTATACGCTCCTAACGAAAATTAGAATCATTTTCTGGAACTGTTTTCCTCTCATTCTAAAGTTGTGAAAGGAAATATAATAATAGGAGGAGACTTTAATCCCGCTAATCCCAGAACCCTTTGGGGTAGTAGGAGGAATATCATTTTTTCTAATATAATTAAACAGCATTTTTTTTCTCTGCACCCCATCATACATTTTCATCCCTCTGTGAACTCCTGGTGTCAGTATATACTGTATAGGCATCATTTCAAATTCAGATCATGCATCTGTTTCTCTAGTTTAAAAAAAAATGAATGTCTCCACACACATAGTCCAACATTGGCAATTAAATGACACCTTACAAAATGTACCAGAGCATGTTAATAATATCAAAAAAGACCTACAGGATTGTTTTGAACAAAACACGGTCCAAGATTCCCACCTCATCAATAGTATGTGAAGCCCACAAAGCAGTATAATGTGGTAAATTAATACATTTGGCTTCTCATAGGAAAAAATTAAAAACAAACTATTAATATAGACTTACAAGTATGCCTGCAGCATTTAGAAACTAAACTTAAGCTGACTGATAAAAATTAGGGGGAAATTAAAGGACATTTTAGCTGACAGAATGAAGAAGTCCCTGAGATTGCGTAGAGAAATATTACATCAAAGGTAACGAGGTGGATAGATTACTAGCTAATAAATTAAAAGAAAGAATATCCTTCAACAGGGTTAATTCAATTAGGCTAAAATCTGGTAAAATATTAAGTAACCGCATCGGTAGGTCAACAAGGGAGGATGGAAGGATGCATTTTCACCCCTCAAGAATTACATTGGCCCCAAAATCTTCCCCACAGCAATTAAACTTTTTGCAGGGGAGAAAGTGGGGCCTCTGTAACAGAGCAGCTTTTCTCCATCGATATCGAGGCGTCTTGTGAAGTTGCATCTTCATAGCGATGCGACATCACATGGCGACATGTTGCCATGCACTGTCACATGACGCAGTGACATCATAACTCTGCGACGTCACAGGATGGCAGGTAAAAACTGCACCCCCAAAAAATAATTTCTGGTTGTGCCCCTGAACCCAACAGAAATTGCTAATGAATTTGCAGAGTACTACTTTACCCTATATAACTTAGAAAGCGATGGTAGAAATTCTGAAGCATTAGCCCAATCAGCTAAGGAGTTTCTGGAATCATCAGATATTCACTCATTTAAACTTAACATTGTGAATCGACTTAACCTCCCTATCTCACACTTAAGATTTTATAATGCAACCAAAGATCCCAAGCTATATAAGTCTCCTGGGACAGGTGGTTTTTTAAAAAAGTATTACAAGACATTTTTAGTGATGCTTAGTCCCCATTTGGTAACATTATTTAAGGACATAGGGGGCCATGCACTAAGCTCAATGGGTTTGCGTTCTGATGTTCAAAAAAAGCAAGTCCGTTAAAAAATGAGGCCGGGAACACGATTCACTAAGGCCTTGAGTTCATTTTTTAACGTACGTGCTCAAAACACCCACAGCGTACGTGTTGATTTTTTCCCCCCTGCTAGCATTCTTAAACTTCACGTACGCAAGCTGCTAGAAAAAAAAGCCGCATGTAACATTTGCATGGAGATTTGCCATCTCCATGCAAGGCTGTTACAGTCGATCGTACACTAAATAAATACATTTGAATAATAGTGTACATGAGCAGGGGGTCTCCGGAGCTGAACAGCATTGGTTTCAGGTCCGAGGACCCCCTACTTTAGGAGATACAGGCCCCGTTATGGGGTGCTGGTATCCCCTGCAGAATTTCAATGTCCCGGTCACGTAACGCGGACGCTTGAAAGTGCAGGGGATACCGGCACCCCATAATGGGGCCTGTATCTCCTGAAGTAGGGGGTCCTCGGACCTGAAACCAACGTGGGTCAGCTCTGGAAACACCCTGCACATCTACACTATGAAACACATGTATATTAAAAAAAGATTTAACAAACATCAATACACGACCCCCCCCTCCGCCCTAACACATACAGTACAATAATGTGCAATATTACTATTATCCAGATATGGATAATAGATTATTTGCCCATTATTAAACACTGCATTAGCATACCTAAATAAAGTAAATAAAAACAGTAGCCAGCTAATCCAATGAATACAAACAGTAACAACATCAACAATAACTTAATTAAACCATTAACCAATGAAACCAATTAATTCCTAAACCAACTCAAAATGAATAGTAACACTAACCAATCAAACCAATGAATTACTATAAAATTAATGAATGTAAACATTAAAAGACAAAGAAATAAATTCAAACAATATCTGAAATAATCATAAAATGCATTAGCTAACATAATACAACATTAACTACAAACGAACACCAAACGCAAACATGTTATTACCATTAAGCAGGAAAAAAACAAACAATCACATCCACATAAGAAATTGAAATTAAAAAAAAACCAACAGCAATACCAAGCCACAAATGCCCCCCAAATATTGTCATAATAATGTATTAATCTGTACCCTAAAATGGTACAGATTAATATATTATCAGTCAATGTGCCTCCCCCAAAAAATCAAAAAACACATCCAATGAAGAAACCTGTAAAAAGAGACATTTACAAACATTCAATATATTACTTACCATTAGAAGCGGTGGCCCTCTGACTCCCGGGGTAACAGGAAGCTCACGTACCTTGAAGGCCTCCAACAGCATCCGATGCCATCCGCCATGATGATCCGGATCAGGTACCCAAACTTCTTTTTTCTTTCTTTAATCACCTTCTTCTATCTACATCTGTCACCATTTCTTGATCTTCTTTATTTTCTATCTTCATCTGTCAATCCAAAAAAACCCCATGGTAAATCCCAAACGATGTTGTCTCGTCGTCTTCTTGGGCTCAAATGAGGGGTCACAACCTTAAATAGGGCTTGTGATGTCACATTTAGCCTCAAAATGGTTAACGGCCACCTTAATGGCTGTTCAAACCATGTTCCGACTTTAATTTATTTTTTTACATGACGTCACTTAAAGGGAATGATGCCAGCCAATCAGAATGACTGTGCTTCATTTGCCTTTCAGATAATCAGTTTTGTCCCCAGATCCAGATTTTCTGGAACATGACTAGAACTATGATTCCAGATGTTACTGGGGAGAACATAGAGATGGACCCGCTGTCCTTTCTACTAGCCAAACCCATAGAAGGACTCCTGACCCCTCAAAGGAAATTGACGGCATTCATTCTCACCGCAGCACGCTGCTCTATAGCAGCTGCATGGAAAAAACTGAAAGCCCCATCAAAGCAAAAGGTTATCTGCAGAGTTAAGGATGTCAGAATGATGGAGCTCCTCTCAGCCCTCCTAAACCAGAAAACAGACCAGCAGTATAAGGTCTGGGATGCATGGCCTGAGAATGAGAAAAATAGAGCCCAGGAATATATCTCATCCAAAGGGAAAACCTAGTACCGGATCCGACGCTGGGGAGATAAAGGGGATTAGCCCCTTTCCTTGTCTCCCTTCCCCCCCTCCATTCTTACCCTTTCCTCTCCCCCCTCTCTCTTCTTCTATTGTTTTCCCCCCTTTCAAGTAATAAAGTGATTAAGGCCTCGAGCATGGTCAGCGCTTAAGCACTGACCCGTGCTGAGGCGCGCTCTCGCTTACCAGTGAGCCCTTGCAGCCGCAATGAGAGCGGCTTTAGCAGGGGCATCCGCAAGTGTGCGGAAGCGAGGGTCTTATGAAATTGTTAGATTCAAGCGCTCACGGGAGCGCAGGGCCGGTCCGTGACATCACTGGCCCGCCCCCCGACACGCCCCCGGACGGCGCGCTAACCAAGGCTAGGGAAGCACCTGCTTTCCCTCAGCCTCAGTGCGCCTCCGCACGGCTGCTGCAACCCTGGACGCAGCCTAAAGACTTTGAAGGTATCCGCCTCCCAATTGGAGGCCCAGAAGTATCTAAATGTTCTAAAGCTAAGATGGAGCTTGTGTTGGCTTTAATGAAATGTCTTAAGACCTTATGACCAGAATATATGTGTAAATACAAAGAAAGATAGTTCTGTTGTTCGAACGAAATCTATGTACATTGTTCTTCCTGTTTCAAAGTCTTAATGTGATACTACAAAAAACAATAAAAACGTTTGAAATAAAAAAAAATGACCTAAAAAAAAAGATAATCAGAAAGATCAAGAAAATAAAGAACAAAGACAAAACATCAGGATTAGAAATACAATATTCCAGAGTGAGTCTCCCCAGACGATCTCCAATCCTAGCTGAATAGACTGTTCACCTCTTTGGATCCAATCCTAGAAGACCCTGAACTGAAATTGGATAGGGCTCACAGAGCTCTGGGCCCAAGATTGGATGATACGAAAAGAAGATGAGATGTGATAACAAGACTCCATAATTTCACAACAAAAAAAGCATATTATCACATGTTGCAGAAAAAGAACCGTAATCAAATTTGAAGACTCATCCATGCAAGTTTTTAATGACTTGTCAAGGACAAGTATTGCAAGATGGCGGGAATTAAAGCAACTGACATCCATGCTCCAAGAAAAGGATATCGGCTACAGATTGGGATTCCCCTTTAATCTTACTGTGATGAAAAATGGCAAACAATACTCACTTCGGGTTCCTGTGGAGATCGAAAGGCTTTCTGAATAGCCAAGGAGTGGAGCCGACGGGAGATGCTTGCAGCCCGAAGGGAATGCAGGGAGCTAGATGCCTCAGTTCCTCAGCCTGCGCATCGGACTGTTTGATCCCATGGATAGCTGCAGCCGGGACCTGTCCCTGTCTTGGGCTGGGAACCCTGCACGTCTGGCCTTCAATCTTGCTAACTCGGTGTTTGGATTGGTGGAAAAAAACGTACAATGCCTTAAAGTACTGCTACATGGGGGCTCGCGGGGTAGGGATTGCTGTGGTCTTGGCCGGGGAGGGGGCTAGTCCACCTGATGAGATGAATGAACTGAAACTATGACCCCAATAGGTCTAACCATTAACTAGCTGGGAACCTCAATACATACAAAGATACTAAACTATGATGGAATATAAATGATTGATTTACCAAGCTAGAGGGTCTCCCCATTTTCTCTTTATGCCCCACTCACGCCCCCCCCCCATATTCTAGCAAGTAGGCTTAGAGGGATGAGGGCAAAAACCCAGATTTCAGCAATTAAACTTAAAAATGGGGATATTTCCTATAGTGAACAAAAAATTGCACAGAAATTTACAGATTTTTATACAAATATATATCTAGACTCCAGGAGAAGACTACCCCAGAAACCAAATTCAGAAGTGGTCACCTCATACCTAGAGAGATGTAATTTATCAAACCTGAATAAATAGGTACTGTATTGTCTATAGTAAGATCACTAAAATTGAGATAGCAAAGACAGTTAAAGTACTAAAAACAGCCAAATCACGGGGCCCGAATAGGCTAAAAATATATATTATAAAAAATATCTGGATGTCCTCTCCCCATATTTTTTGTAAATGTTTTACTCCTTGGAAGGGAAAAATACCAGATTTCATGACAAAAACAAACATAGCTATCATTCACAAGGAAGGAAGAGACCCACAATGAACATACTCCTCAGACTCCTCTAGTACTTCCAGACTCTGCTGATCCAGATCCAATCCAATGAGCTAAAAATCATACAGAATACATTTTTCTAATTTATATGGAGGGGGAAGAGACCAAGAGTGGCCAGATCAATTATGCTATCCCCAAAATAAGAAAGGACCTTGGGGACCCATATATTAAAAGATACTACCTGGTAGCCCAACTATGCTAAGGCTGCGTCTATACTCACAGACAGAGCGGAACGGAGGGGAGGCGCGCGCACGCTGCGCATTCATATCTATGGACCTCTTTGAGGATGGCGCCAGCGCGCACGTCAGACAGTGCTGACAAAGGCACGAAATTAAAGAAGATAGAGCCAAGTGATTTTTTGCGCTATGGCATTATCACATGACCTGTCTTCTCCAATCAAAGTGAAGTCATTTTTCCTCATAAGTACAGTATATACAGTTTGTCAATCACTTGTCAGTTTTCTGATCCTGTTGTCACTTGTACCTGTAAAAAGTTTCTCAGCCATGGATCCTGTCAAAATTGAACAATTGATCTCAGAGGTGTTCCTGAGGGATGCCTTGTGGAATCAACGCTCCAGAGCGTATCACGACAGAAATGTCCATGATAAGCTCTGGAACGAGATAGCACAAATATTGGGCATTACAAGTACATTTATTAATTTTATATGAATGTAACTTTTGTTCATATCAAAAAAAAATATTGACGAATACGCAATATAATTATTTATTTGTATACCTCATAGCGTACGCCATATCGTCCCCTAATGTATTTTTAATTTACCTCATAGCGTATGTCATATCTTCCCCTAATGTATTCTTATTTACCTCATAGCGTACGTCCTATCTTCCCCTAATGTATTCTTAATTTACCTCATAGCGTACGCCTCAATAATACGCATTCTTAATTTACCTCATAGCGTACGCCATATCTTCCCTTACTGTATTCTTAATTTACCTCATAGCGTACGCCATATCTTCCCTTAATGTATTTTTTTTAAGTACATACATTATGAAGTACATAATGTTTTAATTTTTTTTTATTAGATAACGAGGCACGTGGTAAGTGGAAGAATCTTCGTGATTCATTTAGGAGGGCGTTAAAAAAAGTTAAGGAGCCACGCTCTGGTGACCCAGGCCCAAGCTGTGAAGATTACACCTCAACGTGGCCATATTTCAAAAAATATGGCGTTTTTATACAGTAGATCAAATGCTCCCAGCAAAATCCGTTTCAAATCTGGAAGAGGCCGGGACTCCGGATCAACCAATTTCAGAATATCGATTGTGATTGTGGAAGAGAACCCCATTACAGACACAGTTCCATCAACTGAACCCGTGTCAAAAAAGCCACGTCCGTCAACGGATTCTAAAAAAATGATAAACCTGGAGGAAAAAAAAATATGAACTAATGAACAAAGTTTTATGTTCGCCCTCTGAGGAATTAGATTTTTGAAAAAGTTTGTTGCCCTATATTACACCTAATTGAATACTGATTAATGCTTTTTTAATTCTAAATGTTCCATTAAATAGTGAAGTACAGTTTTTAATGTTGTTAAATTACATGTATAATAAATATTGTTACTGTTTTACACCTTGTCTGTCATTTTTCTTATAAGGAATATAACCAGGTTTCTTATTATTAACCCTTTGCTGTCCAATTAATTTTCATTAAGTGCGCCAGCAGGTCTAATTTAATTGTTAGGAAAAAAAACACATACACACACTACACACACTTACAGCACTCACTGCTCACACTCACTGCACACTGCTCACACAGCACTCACTGCTCACACTCACTGCACTCTGTTCACACCACACTCACAGCCCCCTCCCCCACCTCCAGTGTCAGCTGCTGGGTCATCGTGGGGCTGGCTGCGGGGATCGGTGCAGGGGTGGGGTCGGTACCAGGCTGACTGTGGGGATCGGTGTGGGGGGTCGGATCGGTGGGAGCGGGGAGGGGGGGGGGAGATCAGTGCGGCTGCTGGGAGAATCACGCCCGCTGCATACCCTGCAAAGCCATGAAAAAGCTCAGGCTTTAGCGAGAGTATTGCAGCGTGGCTGCACCTCCCCTCCATTCCACTCCGTCTGTGTGAGTATAGCCTAGCCTAAGTTGTTACAGATGCAGCGGCCATTATTTTAACAAATCACGTGGTGTATACCTCGGAATACCCATGTCATGGCGCGGGATTTCTTCCAACTGTACTGCCTTAAGACGCAAGTTCAGGCAAGTGCATAAAATGGCATTTTAGTGTTCTGGTTTTTAAACACCTGAAATTGACACAGAAGCACAGAATTGTACACATTACAATTCATTCATTTAATTGCATTTAATTGCACATGCAACACCTTTCCCCCCCCCCAATCGCAGATATGGACCATGTGGGGAAATACACTTGTGCTACCGGGTGTGGTGCGTTACCTGATAGGCTCACAGAAGACCTGAACCTCCGCCACTGGGAGCCTGGGGTTACCTGATTCGTCGTACACAGCGCCTCCACCTGTAAGGGTTCCCACCTGAGTGGGATGGTCCTCTTACAGGAACCACAATAATAAGACACGCACACAGTGTATGCTAACAACTGATTTACTATTGTAACTACTAATAACTTCGGTACCCTATACCGCACAGCAAGATGCATATAACACACACATGGAAGTGCACCGGGTGCACACATCAACATAAGTATTCCCCAAAGTGCCTTATGGCCAAACCCCACCCACATTTGTTGGGGATAGCACTATCCCTTGACGTGTTGGTGCACTCTTTATAGATACCTGCCCGGGCTCCAGCCACGGGTGCCGCTATACAACTTGATTTGGATCCACCTGATCCGACGTGATGTCCTCCTACGCGTGGGGGGAATTCCAGCGTGGATAATATCACCACAGCTCTGCACCGTCTGTACCTTGACGGGGATCCGCCTGCAGCCGGCAGGCCGCAGTCACTGCTTGGCGTGGCCTCCGAGAAGATAGTCTCTATATAACTGAGGCTCTGATCCCAGACCCAGGAATCAGGCTGCGCGCCACTGAGTGCTTCCTTAACTAACCAAACAGCTAAAAGGGAGATCTCCTTCCTTAAGGCCTGTCCCTGAAGCAACCAACACGCTGGGGCAAAGATAATAACTGGGCCAGGGGTATGAGGCCTAGTGTAGAGGCTACTTGCCTCTCTACACGCAGAGCTCCTTCTTCTTCCCCTTCCCGATCTTCTCTCTCTCCCTGCACTAAAGGACTGCACAGGATCTTTCTCTAAGGGCCTGTCCCTATGACCACCCACCCTCACTAGTGGGGAGTCAGGGCCTCAGCTCTAGCCTGGGGATTTTTGACCTAGGGCAGAAGCCCACAGCTCTCTGCCCCCCTTCTTTTCCCCTCTGTATCCTCAGCCTAACTGCCTCATGTGCTTCACAACAATGTATCCAATTCCCTTCTGCAGAGAATCTGCAAGTCTCAGTGGCTGGCTGGCTGCAGGTGACAGGGATCATATGGCATTCCCCAGAGGCTGCTGGGAGATGTAGTCCACTCAAGACCTCTTTCCTATGGGGACCACGTGCGCGATCTCTACTGCGCCTGTGCGAAGCTGTAATGGCCGCCGCTATGCTTAACTGCGCCTGCGCAACCTCCCAGAGCTCCTGCACACTTGTAATGGCAACCGCTACCCTTGCCAACCTCAGCGCATTGCGCGAACCTCTCACCAACCATAACATGGCCGCCGCGGCTATCTGCACATGCGCAACCCTTCGTGCATGCGCGAGCATCAGGACCCCGACGGCGCCAGCCCAGATGGCAGCGCCAACCGGGAGAAGTCGCCGTCCCCTTCCCCCACTGCCACAGGGGTAAGGCAGGGGGCAAAGGAAGATCAGGGGAACCGGGGGTGACCCCCTTACACTCTCCCCCTGGTTGAAACACCAACGTCCCCGCTTGGAGAACAGCGTCACATTACAGAAAGTTACACAATAAAAATGCATTGCATAAACTGTACAACTTAACATGTTGACTTTAACATCACTGATACATGGCATATCACACACAGTAATACCCGAGGCCAGCTGAGTCTCATAGTGGGGTACCCCTAACTGATTGAGTGATTGACTCCTGGGAGTCTTTTGGAGCTCATGATCGGGTGCTACAGTCTCTAATCCCAAACCATCTCCTCCCCCTGATAGAAGGAATAGTAAGGGGTCTTGGTGCCAGACATTTACCCGGCCATCCGCGGCATGGATGAGGTAGGCCAGGAGATCTTGCTCTTTTCCTCGGTACACCACATGGTGAATGAAGCGCTCCATCGTGCGCATGAAGGAGACAATAATTACCAGAGCGGTCACAGCACAGACTTTGTTCGCTCCAGCAATCTCCTTAGTGGTGACGTCTTCTGGGGACCTCACCAGATCTACGTACAGGTCCATGTCTTGAGATGAAAAAGCTTGAAGGTTCCTCTTGTAGGAGTAAGCGCCGCGCATGGTCGCTGCACTGGTTACCTTGATGGGGTCAAATCTGCTCTCTGGTCTGCAGAGATCTTCTAGGGGAGACACCTCCACCAGGACGCGATGATGGGGTAAGCCCATCGCCCGGGTGACCCTACCTTTGGAGCCACCATGCTCCGCGATCACCGGGGAGCTCACACCCGACACACCTGGGGCAGTCAACTTACCCCTGTCGTCGTTGACAGGTACTGATCCCAAGGCTGGGACCGATGGTACCATCGTTGTAGGCCGGACAGGCCGTGACAGGGCACACGGGCCCACAGCGGGGTCTGCAGTAGATGAGGCGGTTGACTCTTGGTCCTCAGCTGCCCCTGGGTGGTCCGCCGGCAGGCGCATCACCACGGCTGATTGGCTACCATTGTCAGTAGAAGAGAATGGGGGTAGAGACGTCTTACCCTTCGTTGGTTCAAACATCTGTGGTTCCGTCATTGGAACCGATTCTGGAGTTGAGTCTGGAACCGCTGTAAGGGTGCACGGGCCCTCCAAAACCTCCGCTCTTGAGGTAGGTAGGTTAGTTGCATTGACCGGCTCAGTAGAGGGGTTCGTCGCATCTTCCTCTGTGGGTTCCGTAGGCCGCAGCAGCATGGGCTGCAGGAACTGTGCTCCGCAGCAAGCACTCTTGGGTCCCCAAGTCAATTTTCCACCTGGGAAGTCACACTGGGTACAAACACATTGTATGCACACCTCTTTGTCCATCCTTACCACCTGCTTGTCTATTGGTGGCCCACAGGGGTTAAAGTCCATACCACCAGACAAATGTAAGTCCTTTTGCAAACATGGGCACAAAAGAAAAGACAAGCTCCCTTCTTTTCTGCGCCATACTCCATACAGCTGAGGGTGTGTTGCTCTGCATCCCGTACTTTCCTTAGGGGGAACAGAAATTGCTGATTGCTGTTCACTGTGCTCACTCCCCCTGGTGGAATTTACAGGAGGGGCGGCACATTCTTTCAAGGAGTGTTTCTGGGTCTGCACTGAGTCACTCACATTGCGGAGGCGGGGCTCGGGTTTTTCCACCAGTCCAGACAGATTTCTGCAGAACATTTTGGTGCAGCCTGGCAGTCAGCCACACATGTGCCATTTTGATTTGGCGGGAGCCGCCATTTTAGGTGGGCCTCACAGTTAACATCCCTTGCTGCAGGAGCCTCCATTTTGATCACAGTCCTGTTAACTACACTAGGGCTCTCGGTGCATGCAGGAACTGCCAAATCAGGGTAAATAAAGGGGCACCCATCGGTCGGACCCTCGGGCAGATTCAAGAATTGGGGACCATCTTCCTCGCTTATGGCATGGCCTACATACATCAGTATAATACTCCATTGCAAGGTGATATCATACCTTCACCCTCTGACCCATGTACGAGCTAGCCCAGGGAGTTTCCGAACATGCGCCTGGACGTTCAGCAAAGACACGCCCCCACAGCAACCAGGTGGTTAGGAGTCATGCTAAGCTTCAAGGCCCATGTGTAGACCTCCTGTCTTGAGAGCACCCACATGGTGAAAAATTAAATTGACAAATTTGACTGAAAAATAGGACAGGGCACCCCAGGTCTGAGATCTCAGCAGCGCCTCCAAATGTAACACCTTCCCGCACCCCCCAATCGCAGATATGGACCATGTGGGGAAATACACTTGTGCTACCGGGTGTGGTGCATTACCTGATAGGCTCACAGAAGACCTGAACCTCCGCCACTGGGAGCCTGGGGTTACCTGATTCGTCGTACACAGCGCCTCCACCTGTAAGGGTTCCCACCTGAGGAACCACAATAATAAGACACGCACACAGTGTATGCTAACAACTGTTTTACTATTGTAACTACTAATAACTTCGGTACCCTGTACCCCACAGCAAGATGCACATAACACACACATGGAAGTGCACCGGGTGTACACATCAACATAAGTATTCCCCAAAGTACCACATGTCCAAACCCCACCCACATGTGTTGGAGATAGAGCTATCCCTTGATGTGTTGGTGCACTCTTTATAGATACCTGCCCGTGCTCCAGCCACGGGTGCCGCTATACAACTTGATTTGGATCCACCTGATCCGACGTGATGTCCTCTTACGCGTGGGGTGAATTCCAGCGTGGATAATATCACCACAGCTCCGCACCGTCTGTACCTTGATGGGGATCTGCCTACAGCCGGCAGGCCGCAGTCACTGCTTGGCGTGGCCTCCGAAAAGATAGTCGCTATATAACTGAGGCTCTGATCCCAGACCCAGGAATCAGGCTGCGCGCCACTGAGTGCTTCCTTAACTAACCAAACAGCTTAAAGGGCAGATCTCCTTCCTTAAGGCCTGTCCCTGAAGCAACCAACACGCTGGGGCAAAGATAATAACTGGGCCAGGGGTATGAGGCCTAGTGTAGAGGCTACTTGCCTCTCTACACGCAGAGCTCCTTCTCCTTCCCAGTCTTTTCTCTCTCCCTGCACTAAATGACAGCACAGGATCTTTCTCTAAGGGCCTGTCCCTATGACCACCCACCCTCACTAGTGGGGAGTCAGGGCCTCAGCTCTAGCCTGGGGATTTCTGGCCTAGGGCAGATGCTCTCAGCTCTCTGCCCCCCTTCTTTCCCCCTCTGTATCCTCAGCCTGACTGCCTCGTGTGCTTCACAACAATGTATCCAATTCCCTGCTGCAGAGAATCTGCAAATCTCAGTGGCTGGCTGGCTGGCTGCAGGTGACAGGGATCATAGGGCATTCCCCAGAGGCTGCTGGGAGATGTAGTCCACTCAAGACCTCTTTCCTATGGGGACCGTGGACCGTGTGCGCGATCTCTACTACACCTGTGCGAAGCTGTAATGGCCGCCGCTATGCTTAACTGCACCTGCGCAACCTCTCAGAGCTCCTGCACACTTGTAATGGCCACCGCTACCGTTGCCAACCTTAGCGCATTACGCGAACCTCGCACCAACCACAACATGGCCGCCGCGGCTATCTGCACATGCGCAACCCTTTGTGCATGCGCGAGCATCAGGACCCTGACGGCGCCGGCCCAGATGCAGCGCCAACCGGGAGAAGTCGCCGTCCCCTTCCCCCACTGCCACAGGTGTAAGGCAGGGGGCAAAGGAAGATCAGGGGAACCGGGGGTGACCCCCTTACACACTCAATCCATGAAATTCAAACAAAGCAACTGCGATAAACACGTGTGCCTGGGGCGATTGGCCGCATTCATGCCGCGTGGAGTACAGCAGCGCACACGAAAACGACGCCGTGATTTGTTAAAATAATGGCCGCTGCATCTGTATATGGAATGCTGTCCCGAGTAAATTATGCTGGTAGCAATAGAAACTCAGTATGTGAAACATCACTCCCTTCCAACTCAACTATGGGCAAACATAGATAAAGCTAATACTATTAGAAAATGCCCTGATCTCAATGCAGTGATATGTACTTGTTACACATGGAATAAAGCGCACGTGAGATACAGATTGTCCTCTTCTCCCTTTCAGCTTACACCCCTATTTGAAAACCCAAACTTTCCCCCAGGTTATAATTCAAGATCATTTGACCTGTGTAAAGCCCCACATTTCAAAACTATGGGTGACATGTTAATACAAAGGAAGATGTTGAAGTACTGTATAAAGAGTTTTGTTCCCGAACCCTTTGGTCTTTGTTGGAGAAATTGTAGAAATGTCTAGTGATCCAAAAATGCAGGACTCAGATCTAAAAGATTATTGAGGAAATGGTGGAAATAAAATTACCGCTCGACCCACTAAAATTTCTATTGTCAAAACCACATAACAAGATGTCCCATATTTTTACAGCAACTTGAAGCGCAGTAGCCACTGCCTGGAAAAGCCACCAACCTCCTTCCCGTAGAATTGTAGAACAAAGAATAAACTAAGTTATGCTCATGGAGAGACTAACCTCATTCCTTAGCCAGGCGTGAGCAAACTTTTTATGCCGAGCCCCCCTTTTCATCCATGACATTTCTCGAACTCCCCCTGCCTGATCTAATCAAAATCACATAGGAAAAAAATACCTTTATTAAACGGTTTACAATGTAAATACTATGTCTAAATACTTATTTCAACAACTCGTGCTTCCAAAATTAGTCTGCGTCTACGCTGCCGCTGAGGGCGGTGACATCACCAACTCTCCAAGCATGAGCACAGGGTGTCCTGCATAATTTTGCAAGCACGAGCGTGGGGGCATGGATCGGGGCTATTTCTGTGTGTGTGTGTTTGTGTGGCTGTGTGTGTGTGTGTGTTTGTGTGGCTGTGTGTGTGTGTGTGTGCGCATGTGTGCATTGACTGCTGCTGAACGTGCTTCAAAGTCAATTTTGTTTGTCTCCCCAAGCGCCAAGCTTGGGAGAGCGTAAGAGTGTAGACCCGCCAGTTTGTGCACCGCTGCATTCAATCACAACACCCATACAAACACAATAACAACACAGACACAGCACACATACTCAATCACAACACACACACACCCAGACACAACACACAATCAATCACAACCAACACAGACAACACACACACACACCACACACTCATATAACAACACACCACACAAACTCAATCACAACCAACACAGACACACCACATACATATCACAACACAGACACAATCACACACTTAATCACAACCACAACACACACACCACACACACATATCACAACACACACACTCAATCACAACCAACACAGACACAACACACACATATCACAACACACACAACACAGACACACACAATCACAACCAACACACACACACACACACAATCACAACACACACAATCACAACCAACACTCAATCAAAACACACAAAGACACAACACACTCAGTTGCGCACCGCTGCCTTAGGCCGCGCTTATGGTGACGGCGACAGCGACGGTGGCCAAAAACAAATACATTGCCGCTGCTGCGTGCGCTTATAGTGCACGTGACGGTGACAAGCAACTGAGCGACGCCGCCGTCGCGAAAATCTGAAGCCGGCAACATTTGATTTTTCAAGGGCGTCGCGTCACGTGATGGCCCTTCAACAAATCAAATTGCCGGTATCCCGCGACCCCGCCGCCCGGCGAAACATAACTTTCGCCGGTGGCGATGGGTGACGTCACCCGCCGTGTCGCCGTTGACAACGACGGCACTATAGGCACTGCCTTAGACATATGAAGGAGAAACAAAAGTGCGCAAACCAAAAGAAACCAAATTGTGTTAGAAGAACAGTGTCTAAAACGTGATAAACCTCTAAATAGAATGACCCTTTCCTTAATAAACAATAAGGGACAATATGCAGGCACAACCCTACTGTGGAAGTGATAAAATATATGTATACAACCATACAAAACCGTTGGTGGATTGCGTTTGCTGCTACAGTAAGAGGAGTGGCTCAACACTCCAGAGTGCTACAGACAAAAGACAAAAAAACAAGCGCAAAACGCATAGTGAAGTATATCAAAATTAATTTTAGTGTTTAAAAGAGGTAAGTATTCTGCGTACATCAGAAAAATAGAATATGAGCATTTCGTGTACAATACACAAGTTACCACAATGGACACGACAGGACACACGATAGAAGGGGACGCCTCAGGTAAGTAGACCTCCGCACCCTCCAGATGTCATCTGGTTCCTTGGTTATGATTGATCTCCAGTCTCCAAACCGCCTCAGGCACACTGTCTCTGGTGATCCTTATGGTGATGGAAGAAAGTCTGTATTCCAGATGTGGCACACTATGTGTGTATTAGGACAGAGTCTCTAAGTCCATAAATGTCTGCCAGTTGCGGGTAAATCACCGCAGCGTGTCCGCATCCACAACTCACAGGCCGGCGCTCTCCAGTGACATCACTCCTTGTGCATGGGTGTGACGTCACACGCAGTGCATACCTCCAACAGGAGACACCGGCAGAGTACCTCGTAAGCACAGTATCACGAGAAAAACGGCATAAAAAAGCAATAAAAGCAGTAATCCTACGTGTTTCGTAGCTAGAGTGCTACTTCTTCCTGATTTTTCTCGTGATACTGTGCTTACGAGGTACTCTGACAGTGTCCCCTGTTGGAGGTACGCACTGCGTGTGACGTCACACCCATGCGCAAGGAGTGACGTCACTGGAGAGCGCCAGCCAGTGAGGTGTGGATGCGGACACGCTGCGGTGATTTACCCGCAACTGACAGACATTTATGGACTTAGAGACTCTGTCCTAATACACACATAGTGTGCCACATCTGGAATACAGACATTCTTCCATCACCATAAGGATCGCCAGAGACAGTGTGCCTGAGGCGGTTTGGAGACTGGAGATCAATCATAACCAAGGAACTAGATGACATCTGGAGGGTGCGGAGGTCTACTTACCTGAGGTGTCCCCTTCTATCGTGTGTCCTGCCGTCTCCATTGTGGTAACTCGTGTATTGTACACGAAATGCTCATATTCTATTTTTCTGATGTACGCAGAATACTTACCTCTTTTAAACACTAAAATTAATTTTGATACACTTCACTATGCGTTTTGCGCTTGTTTTTTTGTCTTTTGTCCTTAGACATATGACAAAGAGATTCTACAAGACATGGTACCCATGGATGGAGAAATAAGGAAATTTTGCAAAAATTCTAGGCATTTGGAGATGTTTTCACTTGTTTTTCTAGTTCTCACATGTTATTAAAATAAGTCTGATCAACACACAAATCCGACTACTCTAAAAATCTAAAAGAAGCATAGAGACTGAAAAATCCAGCAAAATGAGGACCACCTTCACAAATCTGTGTTACTTCTGATCTTTGTATTGTTGATGAATGTAAAAATTCTGTATCTTGATGACGTCCTGAAACATAAGCTGTTACAAAGTATAAGAATGGCACCTGACCTCCGCTCCAACCGCACCTCACTTTCCCTCCCCCTTCTTAAGTTTTGAAATTTTGTTCGAATGATCTGTACTTTATATGAAGAATAATTAATAATATTTTGCGTTAAAAAAAAAATATCATACAGGCATAATACTCATGCCTTTTGACCCATATCAAAGCATCGTCCACACTTTTAGGCTTGTAATATAGTGCGCGCTTGTGCGTGTGCGGGCGAGCGCACAGAGTTGCGCGTGCATGCGTTGTGGGCGTTTTCTTTGTAGACGGTAAGCGGTGACGCGCGCATCTATGGTGCGCGGCTATGACATCACAGCGATAGGCCGCGCTGTGATTGGTTCATAGAGTCACATGGCACTGTGAAAGTGCGGAAATATAATTCTATTGTACTTTCTCTGGTCTGCCGCGCCACAGTTCACAGCCGTGCGCACGCTCGCATCTCGACTGTATCAATGTCAGCCTCCCACAGTCAATTGTAATTGAAGCGCGCACGGTAGCGCAACAGCGCGCTCTATATTACAGGCCTCACTCTCGATATCAGTTTCCAATGGTACTAGACAGGGATTCCCATGCAATTTCAGAAACGTGATATATCTGAGTAAATGTCCGTGTGGATCAGGATATGTGGGTGAAACCACACAACATGTCAAGGACCGGATTCGACAGCATAAAGATGCAATCCGTAGAGGGGATGAGGATGCCCCGGTGGCGCATCATTTCATACACTCTAGGCACAATGTCACACCACTCCGGCACCAGGTTATTGATAACGTGGAGAAGCATAGACGAGGGGGTTACCTTACGCGCCAGCTATTACAGAAAGAGTCCAAATGGATTAGAACACTGGGAACGTTAACCCCAGGGGGCATGAACAAGGAATTGGATTTAAGTTGTTTCTTTTGAGTCAGTATATAGTGATGATAAGCACCTCTGAGGTAATCCCTGTGTGGTCTCTGACATGTATGTGTGTCACGGTGTGCTCACCACAAACAAGGCGGGACAACAGGGCTGAGGTGGGAATGGATAGATACGCCACCCACAGCCACGAGGACGCGTCTGGGGTGTAGGTTGGTCGACGTAGCCGGGTCAGGGTTGGAGAGGTACAGATAGGCAGTATACTTGCCAGGGTCTGGATTGGAGATGTACAGATCGTTGAAGGTACTATTAGCCGAGATCTGGGTTGGAGTGGTGAGAATGGTCGTTGTCCGAGTGCTGAGGTCAGGATTGGACAGGTGCGGATTGTCATAGATAGCAGGGGTCAGGAGTACGGAAGAGCGGAGTCCAAAAGCGAAGCCGGGTCAGTACACAGAGCGAGGAACAGCAAGACAAGGCAAGACTGTGGAGGCAGGGAAGAGGTAAACACAACGCAACTATGACTATGCTCAGTGGATTTGCCAGTGGCACAGCTGAGCATATAAGAGAGAGGCAACAATGGTAGGAGAGGCGGAGCGGAGGCACGTCCTCAGCACAAGCGGAGATTGGGTAGTGGTGCAGGAGACAGGTGCTGGTTAAACTGCTAATGGGATAGTTGACGCAGAGTTTGTGTGCATTGTGCATGGGTCATGTGCTCGCCGCACGCCGATGTCATCCCCTACGGTACTAGGCAGAGTGCCAGATGCGCGCGTGTGCGCAGTTCCACCGGCGGTGGAAGCGGGCGGACTGTTGCAGGGAGCACGACCCCCGATCGTGGCGGAAGGTAAAGGTGGGAGCAAACCAAGGGTGGTGTGACTCCCGGATCCTTACAGTACCCCCCTCCCCCCTTTCAGGGGCGACCTCCGGTATACTCCAGGAAGGTTTGAGGGGATACCTCAGATGGAACCATTGAAGAAGTCCGGGTGCGTGGAGACGATGATGGGGAATCCAGGACAGCTCCTCAGGTCTAAAACCCCTCCAGTGCACCAGATACTGGACCGATCCTCTGGAGATCCTGGAGTACACTATGGATTGAATCTCATGTTCTTGTTGCCCCTGTATGAGAAGGGGTGCTGGTTAGAAAGGGTCAGGAAATCGAGAGCTCTGGAAGACTGGTTTCAGTAGAGAAACGTGAAACACTGGGGGAATCTTCATTAACAGGGGAAGGCGTAGGCGATATGCTACCGGATTGATTTTCTCCACTATGGGATAGGGTCAAAGGAACCTGGGTGCCAGTTTGCGCGTGGGCACCTTGAGGCGTATGTTTTTGGATGATAACCACACCTTGTCTCCTGGGCTAAATTCCTGGATCTTGCGAAGATGGCGGTCTGCCTGGAGTTTCTTTCTAGCGGTTGCGGATCTAAGATTCACCTGGATCCCTTTCCATCAATCCTGTAGGAGATGAATTCTGTTATCCGCCGCTGGTACCCCAGAAGAGGAAGAGAGCATCGGAAGTCGGGATGGATGGAAGGCCAACTCTTGGGTGGATTCGTTGCGCAGCGAATTGTGTGCAAATTCGGCCCAGGGAAGAAGATCTGTCCAGTTATCCTGGGTTTCCGAGACGAAACAACGCAGGTACTGCTCCAAGGTTTGGTTGGGTCTCTCCGCCTGACCATAGGTTTGGTTATGATACCCTGAAGAAAAATGTAACGAGATGCCCATCCTTTGAGAAAAGGAACGCCTGAACCTGGAAATAAATTGTGACCCTCGGTTGGAGACACACAGATGCCCAACAAGCGCTGAGAAACCCCAAACAATACCATATTATATATATATATATATATATATATATATATATATATATATATATATATATATATGTATATAAACAGCAGGTATTACCAGACCTTCATCCGGAAAGAAGAGACAGCACACAGCCAGGTAGATATGACAATTATATTGGGGTAACAAAAACCAAGGCACTACATCCGACGTTTCGGTCAGCTACATGTGACCTTCCTCAGGGATGTGCATTGAAAGAGTGCCAGTGAACCAACATATATACCCAAACCAATTAAATATAATTAAACTCACCCGTGTAAACACCAATTGAAAACCTGCAGAAACAGACAAGTGGTGTTGGTGACACGCAATCCATCCGTGGAGCGCACCGCCGTCTTACAGCGTCATCTGTCATAATGTATGCATGCAGGCACTGTGTCTCACTCTTCCCTGCAGCCGCGCCAACCTGCGGCGCTGTCGCGTGACGTCACACTGTGCGCCGTGTTTGCGCATGCGCATTGCGGACCGAGGTTTCACCTAGCCTGTACATGCAAACAAATGGCAGTGTATGCGCGGCAGCGACGCTCATCGATACCTGGGTGTACTGCACAGCACAAAATATCAAAATGCTGCCACCACAGCACGGACATGTGCCCAGTATACACAGAGCACCACCATCACTGTGCCTGCCCATCATGTCTGTGGACAAATCATTTGTCTCGACAGACCACATATAATGTAAAATCATGACCCCATATATTTTATCAGGGCCCATCAAAGAACCTGGGGAAATGAAGGATAAATATATTGAGGCATGTACAGTATACAAGCTATATGCGTGTCACCAATCATCACCAACATAAAAACATATACTGACACCCACTGTAAAGTTAAAAAAGTGATGGGAGTGTAACAAAAACAAAGCCATGGCGAACAAAAATATATAAATATACGTCCAATTGTAGTAAAAAAAAACTAGCTAATGATTAAAGAAAGAACAATTAGTAATGTCCAAAAAGCTGAAAAGCTTAAAAAAGTCACAAAAAAGCGACAAAAAATGGACAAAAAAAGTCACAAGAAACATCCCAGTTTGAGATCCTCGTTCAGCCCGTATGGGGCAACGGTTTTCAACTCGAAGATCAGCCTCGCCTCGTGCTGCAGCAAAAGCTTGTTTCTGTCACCTCCCCGTGTTGATGCTTGTACTTGAAAAATTGGCATGCAACGGAATGTTGCCAGCGAGTGCCCCATGTCCCTGAAATGCTTAGCAACCGGTAGGCATTTGATATCCTGATCGTCCGTAGCCATAAGCGCTTTCCTAATAGTGGACCGGTGGATGGCAATGCGCTCTTTCAGCATCCTGACTGTTTTGTCAATATAGTAGAGGCCACATGGGCACCTGATCAGATAAACTATAAATTTTGACTCACAGTTGAGATGATGCCGAATTTTAATGCGCACACCATTATGCGGATGACAATATGTTGGCCCAATCTGCATATATTGACAATTAGTGCAGCCCTGGCATTTATATGAACCGGGTTTGTTAGTTAACCATGTCTTGGACTGAGCATATTTGTCAGCAGGGTCTGCTTGTGTAATAATGTCCCCAATGCTGGGTCCACGTCTAAAACAGAAAAGTGGAGGGTCCTGGAACAGCTGGCCGATCTTTTCATCGTTCGCCAAGATACGCCAATTCTGTTGCACACTACGCTGTATGCTCCTTGATGCTGTGCTATATGTACTGACAACATTAAATCTATTTGATTGTTCGTCAATTATACGAGGAGTAAGAAGAGTGTCCCGATCAATTAGCTTAACACGCTCTAACGCATTTTTAACGTCTTTTGGACAGTACCCTCTTTCCAAAAAACGAGCTGCCATAGAGACTAACGCATCATCCAATTTCTCAGGATCACTGATAATGCGTTTAATTCTTAATAATTGCGAGTATGGCAAACCCCTCTTCATTGGTGCTGGATGGTGACTAGACACGTGCAGCAGAGTGTTCTTGTCGGTAGGTTTATGGTACAAACAGGTAGCTAGAGTGCCTTGATCTTTGTACACCCTTGTGTCCAAGAATGGAATTTCCTCCTTACTGAAACATAGAGTGAACCTTATGGTTGAAGGAATGTCGTTCAAGTATTCAACAAAGTTCAGTAATTCAATGTCACTGCCGCTCCAAATGATGAAGATGTCATCAATATAGCGTAGGTATTTCCTAATATATTGTGCATATGGGGCATCGTTTAGCAGGTGCGTCTGTTCATAAATGTCCATGTACAGGTTGGCGTACGATGGCGCCATGTTCGAACACATGGCCATACCGCTGAGTTGAAGGTAAAAGTTATTTTCACATTTGAAGCAGTTTTTATTGAGGATCACATCCATCAAAAGTAAGAGGAATTCCACCGGGGGACTTATAAAGGCCTCTGCTTGCTGAAGCTTGCTGCGAACAGCCTCAAGGCCATCCTGATGTGGAATATTAGTGTAGAGACTTGTCACATCAAGTGTGATGAGCAAACAATCCGTGGGGTCAAAATTCAAGCAGCTAATATGCGTTATAAAATCTGTGGTAACTTTTACATATGATGACATGTGAGCAACCAGTGGTTGCAAGAAAAAGTCCACATACTGTGATAGTGGGTGACATAACGAGGATCTGGCTGAAATAATGGGTCTTCCCGGAGGATGAGTAGCCAACTTGTGTATCTTTGGTATAGTGTAGAGGACGGGCGTCCGTGGATGATCTTGCATGAGGAACTTACTGGTATCCTCCGAAATCCACATATTGGAAACACCCGAATGTATGATGGCATCAACTTTTGTTTTGTACGTAGATGTGGGATCACCAGATAGGCGCTTGTAGTTCTTTTTACCCGCCAGTTGTCGCTCCACTTCCAATTTGTAGTCCTGGTAATCCAAGACTACAATGCCTCCACCTTTGTCCGCAGCTCTCACGATGATGTCCTTATTGTTACGTAGGGCCTTTAGTGCCTGCCTTTCGTCATCGCTGAGGTTCCGGAAACTGGCTTTATTTTTCCGAATTTTACTCCTAGTTTCCTTCCCTAGGAGGTTCATGAAGGTCGCAAAGTTGTGGTTGGAGACCTGTGGATCGAAAGAACTCTTGGCTCTAAATTTGGTGTCATCCGTATTGGTGGTAGGGGGTGAACCAGGTTTAAAGAAAAAGTCCTTAAGTTTAAGGTGCCAATGTAGCTTATAGAGATCTACCTCCCACTTAAAAGCATACTGGGCATAAGTAGGAACCAAACTTAGGCCCTTAAGCAAAACACTGGTCTCTGCGGCTGTGAGGATATGTTAGAGAGATTAAAGATTACCGTCTCCTTGGTGGATCCTTTGATCCTCTCGGCTTGCCAAATATATATATATATATATATATATATATATATAATATATATATATATATATATATATATATATATATATATATATTAATATATATGTGTGTGTGTATATGTGTGTGTGTGTCCAAAGGAGTGCTAGTGGGCGTGGCTAAATATATACAACAAAAAACAAAAAAAACAAAAAAGATGCTCGAAGCTGCTTCCAATGTGCCAAAAATACACAGTGCAATACATATATATTCTATATATTCTCTTGAAAAAGCATCATTTAGTTTAACCCTTTGGCCAACGCATCTTAAGTCTGCTACCACTTTCAAGGCATGACTGTTAGCAGGTCCTAACACTCCCTGAGTTAAAATTCTTATTACCTGTATAATTACAGGAAGAATGATCAGCATTGGATCTGTCGTAACCCAGGCCACCAGAAGGTTCATACCACAAGATCGGTGGTTCTTCTGGTACCTAGGTGTCCAGAAGATTTGGAGGAATGACCCCACTCTAGGACTTTCCTCCGGTATAGTGGTGAGGTGAAAAGGTGACAATCTGGGACTTCGTGACCCTCTGGAATATGGGATTGGTCATGAATAATGTCATCCAGTACGTCAAATGTGTTAGCGGAGAGAATGTATTTAGACGGAAGGACTGTCTCTAGGTGATCCTTGGACTTATCTTCGGCTAGAAACTGACGTGAAAGAGCATTGGCTTTCAGGTTTTTGGAACCTGGTACAAAGGAAATAATGTAATTGAAGCAGGAAAAGAAGAGTGACCAGCGAGCTTGTCGAGCACCTAGGCGACGAGCACCTTCTATGTAGAGCAAATTCTTGTGGTCAGTTAAGATGGTGATATGACTCTCCGTACCCTCCAACAGGTGCCTCCATTCTTCGAGTGCAAGCATGATAGCAAGGAATTCCGGGTTATCCATGTCATAATTCTGCTCGGCTGAAGATATATATATATATATTTTTAAAGGCGCAATGGTGGATGTGATGGTGAGGGGGTAACGAGGCTCACTAATAAAGGTTAAGCCCACTTGGTTGCCACTGAATTGTGTTTTGGGGTCTTAGAGTGTTAGCTCTTGGACCCATGTATTGCGCATGTGTTGCCTTGCAGTGTGTAAGGGATACAGGCTAGTGTAAAGGAAGCAGGTTAGCTTACACTCTATCTCAATAAAACAAAAGGCTGTAACATATTTTAACAGAAGCATGTATTATTAAGTAGCAGTGTTTTAAGAAAATATGTTTTACTTTATACATGTAACATAAGGCAGGGTCTTTTCATCTCGGGATCAAAGGAGAACTCCTGGCCACCCCAGGTTTTGGTGCCAGGTCGTCTTCTGGAAGTTCCATAGATCAAAGTAACACTTGTGCATAGGTGTGAGCAGCCAGATGGGCAGGATAGCTAAGATAAGTGCTGGCATCCTGGGATGAAGGCAAGCTATCCTGGCCAGTTTTCACCTGCCCCAGACTTTCATGCCTTGAGCCTGCGGGGGCTTAGAATAGTATGTGAGCAAGATGGCGGTCTGCGCACATGCCCTCTTACTTTTCTGATGCCATAGGTGCCACCTTTCACAAGCCTGGCAAAGCAATGAAATTCCCACGCTGGTGGTTGGTGGACAAGCAGTGGGTCTGCCTGTCCCAAAGTGTATAAGACAGCTAGTCACCATCCCAGAGGTGGGATTAAATGTGTGTTTCAAGAATTCCAAGTTCTGAGTAAGTCATCTAAGATTCTCAGAGGCTAAGTGTCCAGTTACAAGTCCAGTTACAAGTCTCCAGCAGGAAGAGGCTACTTGAAGGAAAAGCTGCCTGGATTATTTTGCTTTTTGTTTTGCAACGGTTACTAGGGTAAACTTGGTCATAAGCCGCTACAACAAGGAAAGGTAGTTTGTGTTACCCCAGATTTCCAAAGTAAGTGTATTTTTAGTGTAAATTGTGTTACATTGTGTGTTTGTCTTTTCCTGAAATAAATTACAATTTATTTTACCTCCTTGTTTTGCTCAATCATATGATCCCGGTATAAATGTGTTGATAAACCGTGACAGTCGAGCCTGGCCCGAGGTGACTTTCTTTGGGATAAGATGGCTCTGGCCTCGATATCAGACGCATCTACCTCCAAGCTAAATGGTTGCTTGGGATCTGGATGTATGAGGATGGGAGCCGACACGAAGGATCTTTTCAGGTGGTCAAAAGCATGAATGACGGCTGGTGGCCAAGAAGCAGAATCCACACTTTTTTTTGGTCAAGGCTGTGATGGGGGCTACTGTAGAAGAAAAATTCCAGATAAATCTGCGATAATAATTCGCAAAGCCCAAAAAACGTTGTATGGCCTTGAGAGTACTCGGCAGAGGCCAGTCCAGGACTGCCTTGAGTTTAGCTGGGTCCATTGAGAACCCGAAATCAGAGATGATATATCCCAAGAATGCAGTAGAAGTTTGATGGAATTGGTATTTCTCCAATTTGGCGAAGAGATGATTCTCGTGAAGGCGTAATAGTACCTGTTTGACGTGACCGATGTGTTCTTGAACAGACTTGGAGAAAATCATTATGTCGTCCAAGTAGACGATAAAGAACTGGTTGAGAAGGTCTCGGAAGATCTCGCTGACAAAGTCTTGGAAGACGGCAGGAGCGTTGCAGAGACCAAAGGGCATGACGAGGTACTCATAATGACCATCTCGTGTATAGAAGGCCGTTTTCCATTCGTCACTATGGCGAAGTCTCACCAAATTTTAGGCACCACGCAAGTCCAATTTGGTGGAGATGGTTGACCCTTGAAGGCGATCGAAAAGTTCTGAGATCAAAGGTAAAGGGCAACGGTTCTTGAGGGTAATCTTGTTGAACCGTCTATAGTCGATGCATGGGCGAAGAGATCTGTCTTTTTTTTTAACGAAAAAGAATCCTGCTCCGGCTGGAGAAGAGTACTTCTGAAGATTTTCTCGAATGTATTCATTCATAGCTTTAGTCTCTGGAAGTGAGAGTGGATAGGCCCCTCCCCTAGGAAGAACAGAACCAGGCAAAAGGTCGATAGGACAATCGAAGGAGCAGTGCAACAGAAGAACCTCAGATCGTGCCTTGTCAAAAACATCATGAAATATATCTTGGGTAGGAAACTTGTCTCCTCTTCGGGGGTGACCAACCCACATATCGTATGGACGGGTACCGCACAGCTCTCGGCACAAAGGGTACTGCACTGGATAGGTTCTTTATCGCAGTCGATGCGGGGATTATGGCATTGAAGCCAAGGAAGGCCCAGGATCACTTCAAACTCCAGGGCGTATCTGGCGACCGGACGATTTCCCTGGGAGATATGAAAAAGAAAAGAGGCAGCGGTTACCTTGCGACCAAGCGTATCAAAGACTCTACGGAACTACCTGGCGAATAGTCCGATGTCTTGCGTTAGGTCCGACCTTTGCTCCCAGATGTGAGAAGCCCAAGCCAGGGCGTCGTCTGTGAGTAGGGAGATGATGTATGCCACCTTGGATCTTTGGGAAGGAAAGTGAGAAGGTACCATTTGAAACTGAGTGAAGCAGTGATTTAAGAACCCTCTGCACCCATGAGGGTCTCCAGCATAGCGGTTAGGTCGGGAGTCGGGGGTTCAGAAGAATTGGTTGTAGACAGAAGGGTTATATTAGTGTGCGTGAGCAGGGGGTCTCCGGAGCAGAAACAAGTTGATTTGAGGTCCGGGGGACCCCCTGCTTCCCGAAATACAGACCCAATATGGGGTGCCAGTATCTCCTATGCATTTAAATCCCACGGTCACGTGTCGTGAGACATTTAAATGCATAGGAGATACCGGTACCCCATAACGGGCCTGTATCTCGGGAAGCAGGGGGTCCCCGGACCTCAAATCAATGCAGTTCTGCTCTGGAGACCCCCTGCTCACAGATTGGAGGAAGATCTGGACTCTGTACAACAACAACTCTGCAGCTGTGAGATCTTGATTTTCTAAATGCTATGATTCTTTGTACTCTTCCTATCCTCCAATACCTGGACTGTCTCATCCTGCATCTCACCATGCCCTACCTATTGCGTTTTTTGCTTACTGTTTCCTCACTACTTTGTGAACTTCTCCAATTTCCTCACTCCCCACTGCACCATTATTTATACACCTCTCTCCCAACAACTTCTTTACTCCTCAATAAAAAGCACCCACACAAATCCTCTATTCACACCCTCTATCTACTCCTTCCTGCTGCTGCTTACCCTACTGTAAGCCTGAACCAAGCCACACACCTGATATCACCCATGCAGCCTGCCATCTCTTCCCCTGTAAATGGTGTTAACCTTCTGATTTAATACTGACTAACCTTAAAACTCACCCCACAAGTTAAGCATCCCAACAGCCTGCACTCATGGTTACTATCCCATACTCATCCACTCCTATCACCCACTGTGGCCAAGCACTGCCATACAGCACTTATTCCCTCACCTACTGTCTCTGTAAGTCTCCCACCATACCTCTTAGATTGTAAGCTCTTCGGGGCAGGGATTTCCATTCCTATTGTCTGATTTTGCTGCACTTATTGTATCATTTTAATGTACTGTATTCTTTGTGAAGAGCTGAGTACACTTTTGGCGCTATACAGTATAAATAAAGACATACAATAAAGACATACAATACAATACAATACTGTATACTATTAATACATGTTTTATTAAAACCCTGCGATCGCTGGAGAGATATGCGCAGGGAGAGACAGCTCTCTCTGTGCAGCTCTCTATGCAGCTAAGCCAGATCACTGCAGATCCACGGGTGAGACTTTTTGAGAGAGGCGAATATCACATCGCCGAGCCTCGTAAGTTTTGGGTCAAGGAAAGAGGACTGTTCTAGTAACCTTCATGAAGGCTTCCTGAATTCCGTGATAAATACACTGAAAAATACGGCGGCGTACAGGCCCAGCGAGATGATTTATGATGGCAACTAGAATAGGCCCCATAGTGTTTTCCTAGTAGTAGAACAATTCACTGATGTGCAGTAAAAGAAATGGTCCCACATTTTTTTATTAAGCCTACTCTTTACACTGTAGTTTCCTACCAGAAGTGTCCTGGTATGTCAGGTCCTGAGGTTACTTCAGGTTGTACAAGTGGAAATACATTTCTGATGGCCAGCTGACAGATTGCAGATGTGCCATATGTTTGTGACAGATGTTTTCATGTCTTGTTAAAAAAAAACTATTTCATGTTGGGCCAACACTTAAAAATAGTAAGCTCATTTCAGAGTTGATTGGTAAAGTGCACAAAACTATGCTCAATGCAGAATTTTAGCGTTTTTGTTTAGTTCACGATTTTGGTAAATCTTTCGCCAAGTGTCAAATTGCTAATAATGTTGCAAAATTAGATTTTGAAATTTTGCAAGCTTTCAGAAAAATATTGCCAGACAGTGATAGAAACATGATGTACGTGTCCTTTCTATAATCCAGCATTAAGTAAATCTAGCGATTTTAGAGTATTTTGGAAATTAGTATAATAAATTGCAATGCACATTGACTTAATTTTACAACTTGTAAAAAAAATTCAGACAATTTGCTCGAACCATTTCAGAGAAATAAAATGTTTTATTTGGTAACCCCGTTAACAAACAAGTGTACATTCTAATACATCAATGTGCATCTGCGTTGCCCCAAAGGAGCACAGCCTGATGGGGCGCGCCAAGAGCGGCACCCCTCTGCAAAGGACCAGCGTGCTAAGGGTTAACATTTGCTTGTTCTCTGTGGAACGTCAACCCCACCCACTGGATTGTTAACGAGCCATGAGGACACAAAGATCTTTTGTTCACAGCTGCATTGCATCTCAGCCACCCACCCCACTGTGCATCTGCATTGCCCCAAAGGCGCACAGCCTTTGGCGCAGCCGAAGGGCAGCCAAAGGGTGTGAACCGTTTGCTGCCGTTCGCTGATGTCTGGTGATGTAAAAGTGATGTTAAAGCTGCTCTATTTCAATCTAAAACTCACAAGCCTTTTATCCCCTGTACCCATTTTTCCAACTCTATCTGACCATGATTTCACTGTATAACCCCTATTCTTTAATGTAACCATGTATTTTTTATAACTCTGTGCCCAGGACATACTTGGAAACGAGAGGTAGCTCTCAATGTATTACTTCCTGGTTAAACATTTTTATAAATAAAATAAATAAATAAAAATGTAGATACATGCTGAGCCTCCATGAGTAGTTTTTTGGATTTGGATATCCTTATACATTTTCCATATCGACCATTTTATTTCCCCACTTTTTTTAATTATTTTTAAGAATAAATTTTTCAATTTTCTTTCTTTCTTTAAATAATCTCTTCAGATTATGTTTATGATATGTCTATACTGCTTGATATATAAGATATACAATACCGTTGTTACGCGAAATCAAAGGGCAGCACTCAGGATAGTAGGTAAACATGTTTGTATTGTATTGACACAACAAACCAATGTTTCGGTCCCCCAATGGGACCTTTCTCAAGGTTTCTGCCCCCAAATGGGACCTTTCTCCAAATATTGGAGAAGATGAAGCTGTGGGGCCTTAGTAAGGAAGACTACCCCATTGACGGTGTTGTGCAAGTGCGGTTGGACATACTGCAGCTGAACACCAACAAAAACCACCCCATGGAAGAGGAAGCTCTGATATGTCCCGAGTCCTGGGAACATCCAAGCTCCCCTATCATACTGGGGACCAACGCAGATGTGGTGATCTGAGCCTATCTGCAAGAGGTGGGTGAAGTACCCTATCTTCCCTATGGACCCACCCAGTCTTCAAAGAGGAGTGCTACAGTATCTCTGCACAAGTCGGATTCTACCAATGCTTCAATCTAGAGAAGGGGTTGACCGAGATTCCACCAGGGGTGTGAAGCACATGGATGTGGTGCCGAACTATCTGCAACGTGACAAAGTTGATTGTTATTTATCCCTGGAGATCACACCCAAAGAGGACGCCAAGAGAGTGTTCCGCATGGTACCAGAGATGGAGGAGTGGAAGACCGCACTTCATAATCGATTCAAGGTGGCAATACAGAACATTTTGCCTCACCCTATACGGTTTGATATCGGTCAAGCACTAGGTCGGATATATCCGGTTATGCCTGTGGAATCCATGGCCCATGTGAATGCTGCTATTGTGCAAGAAGAGCTGTCCGAGCAACAGTTCAACTTCAGGAATCAACTCTGCCCGCGGACTGGAATAAGCGGCTCCGTGCCAAATTGAAGGAGCGCCGGGGAGTATTCTCCAGCAGCGAGATGGATGTGGGCTGCAGCAAGAACACCCAGCACATGATTCGACTGAATGAAGCCACGCCATTCCAGGAGCATTCTAGACACATCACTCCCAGAGATGTAGAGGATGTGAGGGACGTCCTGAAGGAGATGGATATGGCGCGCATCGTAACGGGAATCCCGAAGCTCTGTCCAGAAGACCTGGACTGAGTGCAACACCGGACGATGGCCCGTGGGAAGAAATCCCTTTACCTGGGATTCGGTCAATGTGCTCAATGGCCACAATAGAGGAGTACAAGGTGGCATTTTCTGAGCTAAGAGTAGCCGACTCGCTGGGGTGTCAGTCACAGGCACTCCCTGCCACTTACTGCCACCCAGAAGGCATGTACATCAGCCAAAACACCATCATGAAGTGGAAGGAGTTGATAGAACACCAGTTTCGTGACCCAGTGGCTAGGCCATACAACAAAACAAACCCTCATTGGTGAAGTGTGGCAGTGATAATTATTCAGAGTGCAATATATTTTTAATCGGTTTTCCATGGTACTCAAATTGTCAATATAACTTTTCATACATCACCACCTTCTTGAGAATAATATGTTTTGTTTCTTTTTCAACTTTCCTACAGTTTTTGCGTATTAGATTGTTATATGGAAGTGTTTTGCAGTTTGTCATTTTACATTAGCCGGATTTCTTTCAAGTTGCAATAATGTAATATTAAGTGATATTCAGTGTTTCCATTTTTGCTTGATCATTGTGACAGACATTGTGCTGCCTTTCTGGACAACTTTGTTGTGATTGCCAAGACACAGTAGTGTACAAAGTTTATGCGCTGCGCCCCCCTGCCTGCCAGCTCAGTGCTCGCTCCCCCCCTTCTTTGGCAGGACCAGCATCAAATGACGCCGCAGGTCATGTAATGTGATGTCACATGACTCAGTAGCGTCATTTGACACCACACTGCCATGGCGACAGACATTGTGCTGCCTTTCTGGACAACTTTGTTGTCATTGCCTAGACACAGTAGTGTACAAAGTTTATGCGTTGCGCCCCCTTGCCTGCCAGCCCCAGCGCTCGCTCCCCCCCCCTTCTTTGACAGGAACGGCATCAAATGATGACGTGGGTCATGTAATGTCATGTCACGTGACCCAGCAGCGTCATTTGACACCACACTGCCATGGCGACGCCTTGCCGAAAACAAGGTAAGTGAAGTAGGAGACATTGCAGGGCCTCTGCAACAGCTGCACCCCCCCTAGAAAATCTAGTGCCCACCCAGTTTGCGCACCCCTGGCCTAGACTGTGAGGGGAAACTATGCTTATTTATAGGTTCATATAATTACATAGTTACATAGTAGATGAGGTTGAAAAAAGACAACAGATACTTTATCCTATATCTATACTTACTTATTGATCCAGAGGAAGGCAAACAAAAAACCCCAGTGTCATATAATCCAATGATATCTCATAAGGGGAAAAATAAATTCCTTCCTGACTCCAAGAATTGGCAATCGGATTATTCACTGGATCAACAATCTCCCCATGAGTACTGTATACTCCTTAGGAAGTGAGACTCTCTCATGAAACGCGTAGGGTTAAGTTAATATATCCTCAGGTTTCCTTCTGAATCCTCCTGAAATACCTTACTGCCTGTGGGCTTGTGTATGGGGGACGTATATCTTATCATCGTTTACTGCCGGGGACTGGTGTTTGCCGTTTACTTCTGGAGCACTGTTAGTGTGTTGCCACACTGCCGCGTCACTGAATGTGTCGTCATCAGGAAGGGACGGACAGCGCCAACTAGGAAGCTGCACCAGCAGATCTCCTACATGTGGGCTTCCAAACAGAGAATCGGAGCAGACTGCACTCACACAGCCGAAGCGTGGATATCGTCAGTTCCCGAGACAGCATACAGGTACCCTACATTGTGCAAGAGTAACAAGTATCAGCGACAAGGAGGACTCTATTTTGCAAAGACTGTTTATATGGGATTTGGATAATCGAGGGAGGACTCACGGCTGCAGGACTTTTTTGTTTGCAAGTAGATACTCTACACTTGTAATATATTTGTATATAATAATTGTTTGACTGTTTACTTTTTATCAGGTTGTTTTTGTGAACAGTATTTATATATTTGATATATCTGATTGTCAAAGGCTATAGTGCTATAGTTGTGTAATTGTTCGATTCTTCCCATGTTTACTTATTTGGTATATCCCTGTATACCTTTCCTTTATAAAAAGATGTCCAACCTTTTTCTGAACAAATCTCTTGTATCTGCCATCACAGTCTCCATGGGTAAAGAATTCCACATTTTAACTGCCCTTACTATAAAGAACCCTTTCCTTTTGTTGCTGTGAAAACTTCTTTCCTCCAACCTAAAGGGATGCCCCAAGTCCTTTGTACTGACTTGGGACGAATAGTTCTTTTGAAAGCTCCCTGTACTGTCCCGAATATATTTGTACTGTATAAAGTTATCATATCCCCTCTCAGACGCCTCTTTTCTAATGTAAATAAATCTAATTTAGCTCTCCTCATAAGTTAGATTGTCCATCTCCTTTATTAATATGGTGGCTCTTCTCTGCACTATCTCTAGTTACATAATGTCTTTTCTAAGGAGTGGTGCCCCAAAAAGGGGCATAATTATGTTTACTTCCCTTCCATCCATTGCCCATTTAATGCAAGATAAGATCGTGTTTGCCTTTGCAGCTACTGCATGACTTTGGGCACTATTGCTAAGCCTGCTGTCTACAAGCACTCCTAAATCCTTCTCCATCAAGGATTCCCCCAAATTATCCCCATTTAATTTGTAAGTTGCCTGAACACAATAGTGTGAGAACTTAATTGGCCAGAAGTTTGAGAATGCTAAGAAAATTTGATGAAAAAATATACAAATTGATGGCATTTCAAAGTTTGTTTTGTCCGTATTTCATTCCCTGTTTTTAATGTTATGAAGGAATTAGGTTTACTCGCTGATCCAACAACGCAGTATAAAATATAGGGTTTTCCTAGTATACTTAAGAGCATCCATTCTTATCTTCACCAGAGCATTTCCCACAACAAGCTATGTCAATTAATAGAGATGTGCAAAACTTTCACAGGAGTCAGAGTCCGCAATTAAATTGCTCATTAGCGTATAATTGGCATATGAGTAAGCCAGACGTCCATTAAAACTAAGCGATCCTTTATTTTTCAGGTGAACAAGAGGACGTTGTAACACTAAGCACCTTTGGGGATATCCATTATGACTTAGTGTCCCGTTAACCCAATTTAGCAGATCAATAAATATTTTATGAAGTTCTGAAGATCTACCCTATATACTTATGTAATTCAACCCCTCCTTGGGGGATAATTTAGAAGAGGCTAAAAGACAGGTTCTTGTCAGTTGAACGTGCAGAATATGTTTTCATAGGCATTGCTGAATAAAATGGTTATTTTTTATTTCAAACGTTTATTGTATTGGATTCTGTTCACTGTACTGTATTGATTAGAAATGTAATCCAACTTTGGGGCGGCTGCAAAGCAAACAGAGGACACAGAATCTGCCTTTTTCGGTCCTGTCTATAGCACTCATCAATTTGTGCCAATTCTGCTTCAAATCTCCTACTCTAATTTGTATTCTTAAATAAACTCCTTCACTTTTTTAAAGGTGTAGTTTTCCCATTATTACCTATTTTCAAAGTGATTTAAATGTGACCCACTTTAAAGCAAGTCACAAACATTATTATTATTATTATTATTATTATTATTTCGATTTTGAAAGGCCATATGCCTGAAGTAGAGTGTTCACATAGCAAGAACCCCATCTGTTTGTTCTCATGTTCTTTACTTCACCTGGCAGCTCAAAACTGTTTTCCTCGGAGAATACAAAAGATCTCATCAGAACAAAGTGTCATATTGACCTGCACATATAAGGTTCTTTTGCAGTTATTAATGTCACTAAGTGGGAGGAGTTTAGCAGCTACATTCATTTACATTTTGGGCTTGTGTTTTAGGAATTAAATGCACAGATAAAAAAATAAAACAGTGAGCAGTGAAAAATGTAGTACCGTGAAAACGGACACAGCATGGGGAAGAAATCTTAAAAAGCTTTTAAAGGTGTAATCCCTCGCAATAGCATTTTTAGGAAAATAAAGATACTAGAAGCATTTTTGGGGGATTTCTCATAAGAAATAATAATAACAATATTTATTCAAGCAACTTACCCGTGAAACATCAATGAGAGAAAAGGGCAGTCATAAAACTCTTTATACAAGCAGAAATGTCTTGTTTGTCTGCATAAAAAAAAATCACCTTACAAATCATTAAACAAGTTTGATCCAAGGCTACACCGGGAGAAAGTTCATATTCTATAATTAAGTTAGTGGGACCTTGACTTTGTCAACCTCAATTCACTGATTATTTATTTTAATAGTGGACATTGTTTGTATTCCACTTCAGCATTTCTCATTGACCCAGTCTTGTATAATTGTCAACCTTGCCCCATTTTATCATGAGTCTTTAGTCCAGTCCTTGTGTTCTAACAATAAAAACCAGTGCATTCAGGTTAGTATTAGACCATTATCTTTATTGATAATCAAAAAAACAGGACTGGACTCCTGTCTCACTGATGACGTGTTCCATTTTGGCATTAGTGTAATCTTGTTATGCCTTCACCATCTTACTTTTGCTGCTGTCACTTCTAATAATCCTCTGCTTAAAAATAAATGAAAAACAAACAGTAACACATTTAGGGGCCTATGCTGTAAGCAGCGATAAGCTAATAATCGCCACCTTATCACCAAAAAAGCCTACAGCGATTCAATAAGCTCCGATAAGTCGGCGATAAGAGACCTTTTCCACAATTTATTTTTCCTTAAAAAAAATAAAAAAAAATTGTGTTCAATAAGCTACTTATCGCCAGGTTTTCAAACTCTTGCAATTCTAGTACCCCCGATAAGCTCATCAAGGCTAATCGCCACTCTAGAATTTCCTCTCAAAATCGTCCCGCCAGGAAAAGTTGTCAGGAAGGTGAAGAGAAGCTGCCGAGAAGAAATAATGTGATTTTCCGGCATTGGATTGATGCCGGGAGTCTCCAGATCTGATATCCATTAATATCAGCACTGCAGACCCCCAGCATAATCTGATGCAATAAAAATGCATTTACAGCCAACTTCATTACCGTAGCGGCTAACCGCTAAGGCAATGAAGGGGTTAAGGAACAACAGCAGATTTATTGGGGGCAGTGGGGGTGAGTGAAGCGGGTACTTGGCCTTTCATTCACCCCCTCTGCCTTCAATAAACATTACAATATACTAAACACCAATACACAACCCACCCCCTCTGCCCCCACATAAAACCATAATTATTTTTTTAAGACACAGGATTGATACCAGAGGCCCGCGGGGATCCCCGGATGGTCCCCGTGGGTGTCTGTGTGCCTCCAGGTGGTCCCTACTGGTGTCTGGGGGTCCTCAGGTAGGCTCTGCAGGTGTCGGTGAGCTCTTGGGTGGTACCTGTAGGTGTTCCCAGTGGGTGTAAGGTGGTCCGCAGGTGGTCCCGGTGTGTCCCTGCTGGCCTGCAGTACCAATCCTGTATCAAAAAATAAAATGTGGAATACATTACAATAAATCCACCTTCCCCCATCCTTTCTCCTTCCTCCCCCCCCCAACACATACAATACTGTTATGGGTAAAATAACTATTATACAGATATGGATAATAGCTCATTTGCCCATTATTAAATCAAACATTAGCCAGGCAGCAGAAATAAAAGTAAATAAACCTTTCTACTTACCCCTGCCATGGTCATGTGGTTTGAAGGATGTGACGTACCCCCCCCCCCCCAAAAAAAAGAAGTGGGCACATGATTCAGCATCCAATCAGATTGAAGCTGTACCATCTGACCTAAAAATGTGACGTCACAGGCCATATTTAAGGCCTTGCCGCCTTATTTTACCTTAAGAAGCCGACGTGACAACATCGTGTTTTGGATTTACCATGGGGCTTTGTGGATTAACTGATGGAGAAAGATTACAGAAAACAAAGAAATAATGACAGATGAAGAAAGAAAAAAGTGATAGAAGATAAAAGAAAGAAGAATTTTGTTACCTGTTCCGGATCTTCCAGGTGGATAACGTTGGATTGACTTTGATGATGTTGTGGTATGAGAGCTTCGTCATACCCTTAGATTCAAAGGGCCAACGCTTTTAAAGGTAAGTAAAATATTGAACGTACAGATGCAGCAACGAGTATCCAAACACTTGCCTTTGAAAATCTAGTGCGATCTCCCAGTAATGCTGCAACATTTCTCTGACATTTCTGCAGAAAGACTAATGGCCCATCGGATTAACACAGCAGGAATCCCTGGTCAGTTTTAATGGGACTGCCAGGGACCCCCGCTGTGTTAATCCGATGGGCCATTAGTCTGTCTGCAGAAATGTCACAGAAATGTTGCAGCATTACTGGGTTATTGCCCCAGATTTTCCCAGGCAAGTGTTCGGATACTCGTGGCTGCACCTGTATGTAATTTCTTTTACAGTTTTTTTTAATTGTATTTCTTTCTTTTAATGTTTTTCATTGCCCATTGACTGCTAATGTATTAATCTGTGCCGTTTAGGGTAGAGATAAATACAGTGATAGCAATGCATTTTTTGTCAAATGCTTGGTTTCTATTGAGTGTTATTTTTCTATTTATCTTGATTATTTGAATTAAATCGTTTGGAATTTAGATGGCTTGTTTTTATGTATTTTTTGATTGATTAGCGTTTTTAATTAATTTATTCTGTTGTTGGTTCCTTGTTTGAATTGATGTGTTGGCTAGTGGTTTTATTTATTAATTGCTTTGTTGGTTACTAGTAAGATTATTTAATTTTTTTGTTGGTTAATACTTTTATTAATTGAATTTGTTGGCTAGTGCTTTCATTTATTGAATTGTGGTGTTTAGGTACCTGTGTTTATTTTATTGTTGTGTATTTTGGGCCTTCATGTATTTTTATTAGGGTGATATAACAAAGAGTAAATGCTGCACACCACAATATGATACAGAGTGATACAATTACCGGTGCTCCCATCAATGTACGATCGGCTGCATCCAATCCACAGCATACAAAAAGGAATGAAGATGGGGTACACGGATTTCCAAAATAAAGAGATTTATTAAAGCATACACAACGTTTCGACCCTAAGGTATTTGTCAAGTGCAAAATGTGGCTTAATAAACAGAACACCAATGAATCTTTAACACCCATAATTACCCACAGTGCTTCCTGTTCTAATTGTTCAGCTTAAACACATGTGGAACAGCCTACTCATCATCCATTGACATAATTAAGGCTCCACCTCCCTTCCCTTCATAATTACACATGCAGCAATAAAAGTCATATCATCAATGAGTCACCTAACCCTAATACTCCGTCATTTTAGCTTCTGGCAAGCATTGCATATTATTAACAGTGTTCCCGTATTGGATTCGCCGATTGGTGACATCAACGGAGAGACATTACCAAAGAGGCAAGACCACGGATGGTGGTTTCGTTGCTAAGGGTTACAAGGAGGAGTTGGATTCGCCGATTGATGATGTCATCGGAGCGACATTACCCAGGAGCCAAGACCACGGACGGTGGTTTCGTTGCCGAGGGTTACAGGATACAAGGAGGAGGAGCCATTGACTGATGATGTCAACGGAGCGACGATAGCATAGATGCTAGCCGGATGAAGTTTTTACAGTCAATATGAATATACGGGAACACTGTCAATAATATGCAATGCTTGCCAGAAGCTAAAATGACGGAGTATTAGGGTTAGGTGACTCATTGATGATAAGACTTTTATTGCTGCATGTATAATTATGAAGGGAAGGGAGATGGAGTCTTAATTATGTCAATGGATGATGAGTAGGCAGTTCCACATGTGTTTAAGCTGAACAATTAGAACAGGAAGCACTGTGGGTAATTATGGGTGTTATTTAAAGATTCATTGGTGTTCTGTTCATTAAGCCACTTTTTGCACTTGACAAAGACCTTAGGGTAGAAACGTTGTGTATGCTTTAATAAATCTCTATATTTTGGAAATCCGTGTGCCTCATCTTCATTCCTTTTTTTGTTAGGATGACCATTGACTGCTATAATGGCTTTTCATGCCCATATTATATGGGTATGATGTACCACTATGCCAAACAATGGGTACAGGGTGGGTATAGTGGGTCCGGGGTGGGTAGTTAGGCCTCCCAGGTGGGTAGCGGGGGGAGGGTGGGTTAACCCCTTACTTACTACAGCGGTTATTAACCGCTAAGGTGATTAAGGGGTTAGGGGCCATTAGATTGTAATTTTGTATGTATTCTTGCTGGCATCGGAGGACATGGCACTACAGTATGCTGATGAGGACACCCTTCATGATGGCAGGGGAAAGTAGAAAGGTTTATTTACTTTTTTTCTGTTGCCTGGCTAATGTTTTATTTAATAATGGGCAAATTAGCTATTATCCATATCTGGATAATACACTGGCGACACACTTTATTCGAGCTCGGCTAGTCCCACGAATTCGGGTATACCCGGGTGTATTGAGGTTTGTGACTGTTTTCTGCCCGAGTGCATTGAGGTATTTTCCAGGCAGGGATTGAAGCATTTTATTCCCGCTGGCTGCAATACTGCACAGTATATATATATATATATACTGCATTACAATTCATGAATTTATGCCATCTGGTAGACACGCGAAGCATTGCAGCCTATTAAATCCTAATCATTATCATTTAACAGATCAGCCGCCCGTCAGCCAGGCATGAACCCAGGCTGGGAAGGCAAACACAACGGGGCTTGTCAGAGGTGAGGAGCGGCGCATTCCAGGTATCTGCCAGGTACATACTGGGTATTTGCTCGAATAAAGTGTGTCGGTGCAGTAGTTATTTTGCCCATTACTGTATGTGTTGGGGGGGTGGGGGAGGTGTATTTATTGCAATGTATTCCAAATTTTATTTTTTGATACAAGATTGGTACCGCAGGCCAGCGGCAACCCACGGGGACCCCCCGAGGACCCCCAGACACCCACGGGGACCACCTAAGGTTCCCCAGACACCTGTGGAAATCACCCAAAGGCCCTCAGACATCCTTGGGGACAACTCGAGGGCCCCAGATACCTGTGAAGACCACCCGATAGACCCCAGACACCCATGGGGTCCATCTGAGGTCAGACACCTACAGGGACCACACAGGGACCCCGTTGGGGCCCCCGGACACCCGCGGGGACCACCTGGCGGCCCACGGACACCCGTAGAGACACCCGGGGACCCCTGCCAGCCTCTGGAATTAATCCTGTGTATAAAACTATAAAATCTGGTTTTATGTGGGCACAGGGGGTGGGTTGTGTATTTGTGTTTAGAACATATTGTAATATTTATTGGGGGGTGAGTGATGGACCAAGTACCTGCTTCACTCCCTGCCTCTGCCCTCAATAAAGCCGCTGTTGTGCCTTAACCCCTTCATTGCTTTAACGGCTATTCGGTAAGGTAATGAAGCTACTTTAATGTCATTTTTATTACAGCTCAACCCCGTTATAGCGCGATCCGCTACAACGAGAATCCGCTTATAACACGGTCTGAGTATGGTTCCCGATTTGAAATCCGCCTTACCGGCATATAGATCTCTCTCCTCACTTCATAGGGCTGTGTACACGTGCTGCTCTCTCCTCTCTCCAGCTGTCCCTCTCCTCTCCAGCTGTCCACATGCTCATCTCTCTGCTCCACTCCACGTGCTCGTCTCTCTGCTCTCCTGTCGTGTGCTGAGTCATTTTTTTTTTAAATCTTTTTTCCTTTATTGGAGACACATATAACAATTACAGACAGAGGTTACAATCAATATGATACATTTAGGAATGAGGGTAGCGGAGCTTGACTGTGAGGCGAGTCTGGGGTCTCAATAAATCGTTTTCTCGGTTTTTTAGTATGAAAAGAAGGGGGAACTCAGGGCGTGGCGATAGATGGAGACGACAGAAGAGGGGGAAGATGGGGGGGGGTAGTGGGTTTGCAATCCTCTCTTTCCGCCTCTTTAGTTGGTAGGCTATTCGTTAGGACCTAATTGGGGGGAAGGGTTCCTGAGCTAATCCAGGGCTCCCATGAATTATAGAATTATGGCATTTTTTGTTTTAGCATGGCCGTTAATTTTTCCATAGTCATTACTGTATTTATTCTATTCATTACAGTCCTCCTTGAGGGTGCTTTTAGTTGCTTCCAGGCCGCCGCCACCGAGCATCTCGCCACCGTAAGTATAGCGGAAGTCAGCCTGGCCGCGGGGGCTGGGAGATCCTCTATTGGTTTGCCCAGCACGTATGTCAGGGGGTCCAGGGGAACCTCCAGGCCCAGGGTTTCATCCAGGAGTCTTTGAATTCTAGTCCAGAACTGCTGGATCTCAGGACATGTCCACCAAATGTGAGCCATGTCGCCCTTTTGTCCACATCCTCTCCAGCACAGGTCAATTGCGCCGGGGAAGATCTGGCTCAATCTACTCGGGGTCAGGTACCATTGAAATAGTATTTTGTATATGTTTTCTTTTGTAACGGAGCAAATTGAAGTTTTAGGGGCTGTGTCCCAGATATCCTCCCAGTCCTCAAGATCTAGTGGTATGCCGAGGTCTATGCACCATTTTTGCATATAAGTATGGGTGGGTGGGGGGAGAGAGTTCTCTATTATGCTGTAGATTGCTGTGATTAGCCCTTTCTGATACTCTCTTACTTGACAGAGGGACTCAAATTTGGTCAGGGGGGGGGAATTTTGAGGTCGGGGAAAGAGCTCTAAGGAAATGCCTTATCTGTAGAAATGCGAATATGGGGAGATGGGGGGCTGATAATTTATTTTTGAGCTCCTGGAAGGACAGAGCTTCGTCATTCTCTAGCAGATCCGCAACCATGTTAATGTCTAGGTCCTGGAATAGACCGATCTGAGCTTGGGAGCACCGAGGAGGGAATTCAGGGTTCCAAGTATGGGGGTGAGTTGGGAGGGGGGTGAAGTTAGGCCGTATTTCCCTCTATTTTTGGACTAAATAGACCACGTGCATTTCATTGCTCCGAGCTCAAGTTTCTGAGGAGGTTTTTGCTTGTGCTCTGGGGACCATAGTAGTACTGGGAGGGGGACAGGGGACACGTGGTGAGCCTCTATTTCTATTAGGCCGAGCTCGGAGGGTTATTCCAAACCACTGCCTGCCTGAGTTGGGCCGCGTGGTAGTATCTGATCACGTCAGGCACCCCCAGTCCACCTCTTGTCTTTGCGGCCATGAGCACTGACCTCGGGACTCTAGGTTTGCGTTGTTTCCATATGAAAGGCAGAATTTGCGTTTGTATATTTCTTAATTCGGCTAGGGGGATTGGAACTGGGAGGGTTTGGAAATAATACAACAGGCGGGGAAGAATATTCATTTTAGCGGAGACGATTCTGCCAAACCAGGAAATCTGGTATCCAAGCTTCTAGGTCTCTCTTAATTTGGCTAAATAGAGGGGGGTAGTTAGTTTTGTACAGCGAGGAGTACATTCTAGTAATTTTTATCCCTAAGTATTTTATGTGGGTGGAGTTCCACTTATATTTGTAGTTTGATTGGAGAAGTCTCCATGTGGGCTCGGGGAGGGATATATTCAGTGCTTCAGTTTGTCCATATTTATCTTATAATCTGAGACCTGACTAAATTGATCTAGCAGTTTCTGCAGGTTGGGGATGGAGATATGTGGGTCAGCTAAGGTCAGAATGACGTCGTCCGCGAAAATGGATATTTTATAGTGTTTGTCGGCTATGTTTATGCCTGTGATATCTGGGTCAGCTCTGACTTGGGCTGCTAGTGGTTCTATTGAGATTGCGAAAAGCAGTGGGGATAGGGGGCAACCCTGCCTGGTTCCGTTTCTTATATGGATCGGGCTGGTCATTTTTTTTTTTTTTAAACATTCACTGCTTAATGCTTTATTGACTACTGGACACATACAAATTGAACATTAATACATTTTGTATAAGACACATGCAGGGTTCGAACTCAGGACCTTCTCATACCAATGCCTTACCTCTTACCTATGCACCATAGGCTTGGTAGGACAAAACATACCCTACAAACATACCCCTAGAGTACATGTCAATGCAAATTTTATGTTTATTCCTAGATGTCTGTGACATCACACCGCTCCTGTGGTGTAGAGCTACAAAACTTAACCAGCATATGAAAGGGCCTGGGTTCAGAGAGGAGAGCAGAGTGCGAGCAGAGAGAGCAGAGAGATGAGAACGTGGGCAGCAGAGAGGAGAGCCGGTGAAATTTTAACGTGACCCCGGTTATAACGCGGTCTCCGGGTTGTGGACCCCAAAGAACGCGCTATAACGGGGTTCAGCTGTATTAGTGTGTGGGAGCAAGGGGTCTCCTGACCTGAACTGCATTGATTTCAGCCTCGGGGACCCCCTTCTTTCCAAGTTACAGACTCAGATATGGGGTGCCAAGATCTCCATTATTTAAATTCTCCGGTGATGTGACGCGGATGATTTTAAAATGGCGGCGATACTTGCACCCGATGCCCCATACCAGGGCCTGCAACTCGGGAAGCAGGGGGTCGCTGAGGCTGAAATCAAAGCGGTTCAGCTCAGGAGACCACCTGCTCCCGCGCACTATTACTAAAAATTACATTAAAGGAGCTTCATTACCATAGCAGATAGCTGCTATGGTAACGAATGTGTACAATGTTTAATTAGGGTTTTATTACCAGTATATTGTAGCAGGGGGTCTCCAGAGCCGAAACGCATTGATTTCAGGTCCGGGGACCCCCTGCTTCCCGAGATACAGGTACCATTATGGGGAGCCAGTATCTCCTACTGTATGCATTTAAATGTCCCATCACGTGACCGTGGGAATCAAATGCATAGGAGATACCGGCACCTCATAAAGGGGCCTGTATCTCGAAAAGTAGGGGGTCCCTGAAATCAATGCGGTTGTGCTCCGGAGACCCCCTGCTACAATACACTAGTAATAAAATATAAATTAGAAAAAATATATATTTTCGGACGAGATTTGCGCAGGGAGAGGCGGCTCTCTCTCTGCAGCAGAAAGAACTCGCCGAGTGAGCCCTTTTCAGAGGAGCGATCTTCACGTATCCGGCTACTGTGCATTTTTGCAAATGTTGCTATCACTGGTATTCGGGGCTTTCTGCATACCGTGATAGCAACGCTGTAAAAAATGGCAATTTAAAAACCCTGGCGATTTTTGTTTTATCGGTGCAATTTGGGCAATAAGCCCCATAGAGCATAAGAATTTTTTTTTCTGTATTGCACATATTATGAAGTATAGAGATTTTGATAAATATCCACTATGTTCAATCCATAAATTGGAATATGGTGATGATTAATTTGATCATAGCAACAGAACAGTAAACCTTTTTTTTTTAAAAAAGCATTGAAAGTACTGTAACCAATAACAGAACTGTTACAAGAAAAACAAAAACAGACTTGAATAAAGTTCAGAGAATCCCACTGAGTGCCTCCGTAGTGACGGAACACAGATACATCATACAATTAAAGCACTTCAACCCTATTCCTGATTGCAGTCTCGTGGGCAAGGGCTCACTTTTCTCCTGCAAACAAAATTTGAGGCACACATTATGGATACTTAGTTTGCCTATAACGTTTTATACACATTATTGAACACTACTAAATTCATATTAATTTGGGGGTGGAGGAGAGCGGGGATAAGGATGTTACTTTGCACAAGTAAATCTTAGGAGATAGTTTGTGAATTCAAGTAAAAAATGTCAGTACTAATGTTAAGCAAAATAAGCAATTATACATACTGTATTGAGAATTCCATATACAGTATTATCTTCTATATGCATACAGTATGTCTTTGCTAAATAATGGATTCCTTATACATGTTACCACTTTTACTAACTGAATACATAGCTGAGCTTCTTCTGCTCATGCCTTTGCACTTAACCCAGTTCCATTTAAGCAAAGAGTGCAATATTTTAGGTTAATCATATATACCGTATGGCTCAGAGTTATGTGGTCATCCTCTCCCACAAATGTTGTTTTAATTTTAGTCAAGGGTTATAAAATATTTTCTCACCTCATAAAAAGGATCTAATGCAAACAAACATAGTCTATTTTACTTAGTACTCCCAGGGATATATATGAATTTCTAAGAGATATCATTCAAATAAGACGTTCAATGTCTGTCTGTGGGACCACATGTCCTTTAGATAAATGACAGAAATGTGGATCTAGATCCAGAGCTCAAATATACATTGACAGACACCAACCCACAATGGAATAACTTCAATGATTTAGGAGCGGTTCATTTGATTTTGTACAAATTAGAGTGTAAGTTGGCCTGACCAGAATTATCGTTTAGCAGCGACAATTCTACAGCTATAGACTGATAACAAACATGTTGCTAAGTCCTTCACCCTTTGACCCCATTCAACTGTACCATTTTCCTTTGATTCTTGAAATTGTGGTCAAAAGACTTTTGATTTAAGGTGTTGGTTTTAAATGTATTTAACAAGTTTAAAGAAACTTTCACCTCCTATTTTAGCATATACCGAGTTCAAATATGCAACTGGACTAACATGACAACCACAAAATGTGAATAAACTTCATATACAGTACAATGCACTTTTTATGAAACCTAAACCTCATGTTTTACAACATCCCACATAACACTTTTGAAAAGGCATAGCTTATTAAAACACTATGATATCACACAAATGTTATTCTACAACTAATACTACCACTTTCTTATAATAAACTTACCACTTACATATTATCTTGCTTTGTTTTTAGCCCTTTATCTTTGAGTACATTAAAAAGGGAATTATTTTTTTCAAAAAAATACGATAATAGTGATATTGTATTTCTTTGAAGGTGATAGGTTGCCAAGAGGATTTCCAAGTAGTCCAGTGGTAGAATACTCTTTTGTGTGTAGTAAAGAAGTGATCTTCCAATGACCCCACATTCATCCTATCACCTCTGGTAAATGTCAGTTTTCTCATTATTTTTGTATGTTCAAAGCTTTCCTTCAAATCATTTCCAGTCCGTTCTTTGATATCTCTGTTGAACTCACTTCAAATAGAAGCTAAGAGAAGCCAGTCATCCAGGAACTCTCTTTTCACTGTCCAGAATGACTTTCCTGGTGCAAAGATCAAGGTTTTCCTGGCCAACAGGTGTTTTAGTATTTCTTTTACCTTCTGCAAATACAGAGCTACACATGTGTCCAATGCATGTCTCTCATAGGTCCCAAATCCTGTTTTATTCGCCATATTACCTCATGTCAGACAGTGAAACGTGGATTTACTAGATCTTTCTGCTTCTATGTGGCTGGTACAGCTTATACAGCAATGTGAGGATGACATCCGAAAAGCTACACAAAGACAGTTGATTTATTTGATTGGATTTAGAATTGTGTGCTTAGTAATCAGTTCTTCATTGTGAAAGGCACTAGTACATACAAACAAGACATAATAAGATTATAAATAGTATATATTAGAAAAATAAATGTACAAAACCCCTAAACGGTAAAATGTAGATGTACCTGCATGTCTTCCAAGGACTTTGTTTGTACGGTTTGCAACCACTGCCAACTTCACAATGCAGAATCAGTAACGAAGCTCAAACTGATAAGGACAAAAGGACAACACAGATGTCTTTATGTGGGTTTCCTGATTCTACACAAACTTATGTCACTCCTGGCTGTACAATCTGTGTAATACATAGATACAGACATACATATTACTGAGCTAATATTAGTCTACTCTGGCACAGATCAAGTGGTATTTCTGCTGAATACTTTGGACTTTCACAGCTTTTAATGCAACATACAATATACATGTGTTCTCTAAGGTTTTGGACAATCTTTGCCTCAACATATACATTTGACCACTTGCTGGGAAATTATTTCTACCAGTTATTGCATTTTCCATATAACCTAAGCTAGAGCTATATTGAGGGACTTAATGGGCCAAGAAGTGGCACCATTTAGTAAATACTGCTGTATGCAATAAATATGTTTGACACCTCTTTCATTTAGGGTGAAGGGAAACCTTCCAGAAAATATGGCTCAGTCACCTACAAATCTTTTCCATTTTGTTTCCTTGCTGAAAGATTTACTTGACTGATTTTAATAAAGTAGCCCTATTCTGTGTATATATTCCATCAGAAACCAGTAACCTAAAATTAAGTCTTCAAGATATTAATGTGACAATGGTTAGTTGTAGAGTAGGGAAAAAGCTTGGCATCATTGAGGTAGAATTGGGGCAAGTGAGAGTTTGGCAAGCAGAGAGACACCACTATTAAACACAGATAATACTTAAACAATTCTAAAGATTAAATACAATTGGAGCAGAAAGGAAGGAGCAGATAAGATAATAGTACAGACTGGAAAAAAACTGAAATGCATGCTTGCTGATGCAAGAAACGACAAATAAAATGGGGGAGCTTGAATTAATAGCTGCAAGGGAGCAGTATGATATCATAGGCATTACTGAAACATGGTGGGATGAAACTCATGACTGGGCAGTTAATTTAGAGGGTTATTCACTTTTTTGGAAGGATCAAGCACATAGAAGGGGAGGTGGAGTATGTTTATATGTTATACTGGATCTAAAACCTATTATACGGGAAGATGTTTATGAAGGGAATTATGGAAATGTAGAGACCTTATGGATAGAAATTAGCAGTGGAGGTAAAAGTACAAAGAAAATGTTTATAGGGATATGCTATAATCCACCAAATATCTGCGAGATCGAGAAAGCCAAAATACCTTTGCTAGTGGAGAAGGAATAAAACTAGATCATGCTTGCATAATGGGTGATTTTAATTATCCAGATGTAAACTCCCTTTTGGGAGTTACTACAGTATGTTCATATAAGGGGTTAACTGTATGAACAACTACAGTGTAACTGTTTCTCATCACAGGTGGGGAGTTACGGGGCAGAAAGCTCTAACAATGGCCCTATTCTAGAAAGTATTGGATCTGTCCCATAAAGTAATGGATTTGAGCCCCTCCCATGGTAGGCATGGGAACTGGTGATAATATCAGAGTATACGCAGGAGGGGGGAATAGCTCTTTCCTCAGATCCCTGGAGGATAGACAGTGGAGGCAGGGTGACCAGATGTCCTGGCTTAGCCGGGACAGTCCCATTTTTTAGGGTCTTTCCAGAATTTTTGGGGTGCTGTCTCCTGGTTTTAAAGCCCGTTGGCCATGCATGTGCAATCAGCACTTGCTCGTGCGCATGCACAATCGGCATTTGCTGACTGTGAATGCACATTTGGCACTGGCCGGCTGCTCGTGCGCATGCGTGACTAGCACTTGCCGACCGCGCATGCGCGATTAGCATTTGCCGGCTGCTCATGCACATATGTGACCAGCAAGCTCCAATCGCGCATGCGCATGAGTGACTGGAAAACGCTGATCACGTATGTGGATCCGGAAAATGTCGATCGTGTATGCCCAGTCAGGAAGCGCTCTTCGCGCATGGCCAGTCGACTTGTGAAAAGCGTGAATAAATAAAACAAGTCTGAGGATTAAGACAGAATAACAAATGAGTTTATTTTGTATACATGTGCACACATAGAAGGAAGTTTCAAAATAAAACTTCCCCAACGACATATTGGCCCACAAGCCATATTTATACCAAAAATACTAAGCCCACGCCCCCATTATGAGGTGGCATGTGCGTCATCACATAAACGTATAAGATAAACATAATATGAATATGAGAACATTGCGTTATTAACATAACTGTAAGATTCATACTAAAAATGAATTGAGTCAGCTAACCTTTCCTCTATGTACGTGATTTCTGGGAAAGGGTGTATTTGACCATGAGAACCTCCCCCTGAATGCGAGATGTGCCTGGTATCTATATTTTATTTTAAGAACAGTCGCGCATTTCTCCCATCTCCAAGGTCTTGTGGTTAGCTGAAAGGCTTATTATCACTAAAAACTAAGGAGCAGAAAAGAGAAAAAAATGTGTCTTTTAAACCAAACTTTCCATACCAAAACTCATGCAGACAATAGACAAAATGGATGACAATATTAGGCACCTAAGATGGATACTGACTTAAAATGGCTGCTCAGATCCCAGTGCTGTTTACGACAGACCCCCCCGCCCCCCTTGCATCGTATTCTCAAATTTGTCAGACTGCATTCGTAACATTTGTCCCAGTTTTTGCCAGGACAAATCTGGTCACCCTAAATGGAGGGGTCTCATCTGTATATAGCAATGTAAGGCCAGGTCCTCAGTGGCCGATGCAGCGCCACACACCACAGCACAGCCCTCTATGGGATAGGCCCCAGTGGCCGCGTGTGTGTGTGGGCGCGCAAAGTGTTGTGACGCTGTGAGGAATCGAGGGTCATGGCGGTCGCAGCGTGACCCCTCCATACCACCCACGGTCCCCATTGTCTCCACTCAGGCCCCTCTTCGTCGGTACCCCCGCCGGGCAGCCGCTGCTCCGCACACAGCGGGTAAACATGCGGTTGCCATTAGACCTGCACGCACGCTCTCCTGCATTACAGAGCGCACGTCAGGCAGAGATAATTTATTCACCCCTCTGGGGCTTAGACCACGCCCAGACACTCGAACGGCTCACAGCAGTCCTTCCCTACCTCTCAGCTGTTTACAACTTACACTCATCAGCACAACCGATCCAGTGCTGCTCCACACACTCCTCCAGCCCTGCCTCCACCTTCCATTGGTCAGCCCACCTTTATAATCCCTATCCTCCCTGTTGCTCATCGGTCTGCATAGTCTCAACTTTGTTGGATGTGTGCTTTACCCCTCTCTCTGTTACAGTGCTTCTCAGGTTCTGATCTGGATTATCTGACTACCCTCTCTGGCTCTCGACCCTGGCTTCCTTCTGACTACGTTGCATATCCCGCCCTCCGAACTCGGCTTACATCCTGACCACCCGGACCTCTCTGCTCCCTGAACTCGGCTACGGCAACCACTAAGGCATTTCTACTCCCCGGATCCGGAGAAACTTAGGGCCATTCTCGATTGGCCACAACCCAATTCTCTTAAATCCATCCAACGTTTTCTCGGCTTCTCCAACAATTACCGAAGATTTATTCGAAACTTTTCTACTACTATTGCTCCGATCACCGCCCTCACAAAGAAAGGAGCAGATCCTTCAGCCTGGACACCTGAGGCGCTTATGGCCTTCGAGACCTTGAAATGAGTTTCACTTCCACTCCCATCCTTCGACACCCGGACACCAGTTTGCCCTTCACCTTGGAGGTGGACGCCTCAGATTGTGGAGCAGGTGCTGTACTTTCCCAAAGGGTGTCCCCTCAGGACAAACTTCCTCCCTGCGGTTTCTTTTCTAGAAAATTCTCCCAAGCCGAGAGGAACTACGATGTGGGCAACAGGGAGTTACTGGCCATCAAGATGGCTCTTCAGGAGTGATGCACCTTCTAGAGGGGTCTAGAGAGCCAGTCGCTATCCTAACGGACCACAAGAACCTTCTGAATGTTGAGACTACCCGTCGTCTGGGTTCTCACCAGGCTCGTTGGTCATTATTTTTCTCCAGGTTCAATTTTACATTGTCATATATCCCTGGAACTAAGAACATTAAGGCTGACGCACTTTCTAGACAATTTGCCTTGGCCGAGAGATCTGAAGAAATCCCCGAGACCATACTTCCTAAGAGACTGATTCTCGCAATTGCCTCTTTTAAGAGTCTCAACAAGATCATCAAGGCTCAACTGCATTCCCCTAGAGGCCTAGAGGTACCGGAAGGCAGACTTTATGCGGATCCTAAGTTCGTACCTGAGATCCTGGAATGGGGGCACGCTTCTCGTTCTGCGGGACACTCTGGGTTCAAAAAGACGCTGGATCTCATTCGACGCACCTTCTGGTGGCCTAAAATGGCTAAAGACATCCAGGAAAATACCCACGCTTGCCCGGTATGTGCACAAAACAAGGTTCCCCGATAGAGACCTCCTGGTCTCTTAATGCCTTTTCCTATTCTAGAGCACCCCTGGTCCCATAAACCATGGCTACCACACAGTATGTCTCCCAATTTCTAATATTTCCTCCGGAGTACCAGCCGACGACGAGCGCATCTCGGTGCTACAGCACTAATGGACCAAGATACAGTCGGCTCTTCAAAGATCTTCTCAGAGATTTAAGCTCCAAGTTGACCATCACCGCCAAGCTGCTCCCAGATACAAGCCAGGGGATAAGGTCTGGCTCTCCGCCGAGAATATTCATCTTAAAATATTCTTTGTCCCCAAAATTGGCACCGAAGTTTCTGGGCCCATTCTCCATTTTGTAACAGGTGAATCCGGTGGCCTTCCGTCTTCTACCTCAGGCCATGAAAATACCTAATGTATTCCATAAGTCTCTCCTTAAACCCTTCATTTCCAGTCCTTTCTTCTTCGGACGTTACTCGGAGACCGGACCCAGTGATCGTGCAAGGCAACAAGGAATAAGAGGTCCAATACATACTGGACTCCCGCCTCTCAAGAGGCATGGTCCAGTTCTTAGTTCACTGGAGGGGCTTTGGGCCCGAAGAACGTTCATGACTCTCTCTGGAGGACATCCATGCCCCAGCTCTTCTCAGGCGCTTTCACAAGAGGTTTCCGTCCAAACCATGGGAGGATTGTCCGGAGGCTGACCCTGAAAGGGGGGGTACTGAGAGGAATCGGGGGTCACGGTGGTCGCAGCGTAACACCCCCTTTACCACCCACGGTCCCCGCTGTCTCCACTCCGGCCCCACTCCATCGGTATCCCCGCTGGGCAGCTGCTGCTCTGCACACAGCGGGTAAACATGCGGCTGCCATTAGACCTGCACACGCTCTCTCCAGTACTACAGAGCGCGTGTCAGGCAGAGATAATTTATTCACCCCTCTGGGGCTTAGACCACGCCTCCGGCACTCGCACGGCTCACAGCAGTACTTCCCTACCTCTCAGCTGTTTACAACTTACACTCATCAGCACAACCTATCCAGTGCTGCTTCACACACTCCTCCAGCCTGCCTTCACCTTCCATTGGTCAGCCCACCTTTATAATCTCTGTTCTTCCTGTTGCACATCGCTCTGCATAGTCTCAGCTTTGTTGGATGTGTGCTTTACCTCTCTCTCTGTTACAGTGCTTCTCAGGTTCTGATCCGGCTTGTCTGACTACCCTCTCTGGCTCTCGACCCCAGCTTCCTCCTGACTACGCTGCATCTCCCGCCCTCCGAACTCGGCTTGCATCTCGACCACCCGGACCTCTCTGCTCCCTGAACTCGGCTACGGCAACCACTAAGGCATTTCCACTCCCCGGATCCGGCAAGTACTATCAATATAGTCTCCTGGCTTGGCCATGCAAATACCACACTCCAGACAAACTCCTTTCTGCTGCGGGTGTGTGTGTATCTTACGTCCTACCTCAGTACAAGGGACAGGTCTGGTCTGCGGGCAGCACAGCGTTAAAGACGCGTACGCTGGCAGGGAAGATGAGCACATGGTCACATGCTCGATGAGCAGCCAATGGAAGGGCAGATATGTTCCGCCATGGCCGTGCCCCCCATTATGGCTGTGCCCCCCCATTTTGGCCACGCCCCCATTACTCTCTACAGACTACAGATTGCGGCTTTTAGCTGTGCACATGCCGCCAGGATGCCAGGCGCATGCTCAGTAGTCAACACTGGCGCCATAGCCTAAGACTGAGGAAAGCAGAGAAGTACAGGCTCCCAAATGGGAGGCCTGTGTCCCCTACGGGTTACCCCAAACTGTAGCCCTGAGACAGTTGTGAATGAGCAGTAGCTAGTAGCCCTTGAGCAACCCCAAGGGAATAATGTGGGCCAGTTCATGTGGAAGATTATCTGTCACCCCAGCCAGGAAGCACTACAGAAGGTATAGACGGAGTACAAATTAACAGTTACCTCAAGAAGGAAGAGGTAGAGTAGCCCAAGCAGGGACCCTGTAAGAAACTTTCATAAAGTACACAAAATGGCGTTATCATTAATGTATATTCATGTAATTATAAAACTGTTCAAGGGATGTGCCTCTCCAGGGATGCAGTAATGCACGTGGAGAAGAAGCTGTAACAAATGAACTATAAATAAAACCTGTCCTGTCTGCAACTATAAAGTCCCTGGTGCCCATCATTACTATCTGCATATACACCCAGCCTGCGCAGATCTGCACCCCTGACAAAGGTAATACATACTGTGTAGTCAATTGTGCTGACATCTGTGTAAAAGCCCTAGAAGCCGGGCAGGGAGGGTTACACAGACATAAAATGGGGCAATGAGATTAGCATTACAACAAAAGGAAACAGGTTTTTGGAGGTACTTAAAGATAATTACATGACCCATATTATTAAGGAACCAACCAGGAGAGGGGCAATACTAGATTTGGTAATATTAAACAATGTAGAAGTAATATAGAGTTATATTAAAATATAATATAGTTTATAGGTTGAACTTGCGTGCGTCTTTTTTCAACCTCATCTACTATGTAACTATGTAATAACAAATATTCAAGTCCTGGAACATTTGGGATACTGATCCTAAAAGTGTCTCATTTGAAATACATTTTCAAAAACCATATTACACGTGTTCAACAAAAACTTAACATTTTAGAAATGCAGATTTTAATAAACGGATGAATAATCTACAAGTAATACATTGGGATTATGTTTTTGCAGGGAAAATGTAGAAGATAAATGGGCAGTCTTTAAAACATTGTTAGGAAATCACTTATCAGTGTATACCCTTGGGTAATAAATATAAAAGAAACAAGTCTAAACCAATATTGCTAAATAAGGTAGGGGAGGAAATTGAAAGGAAGAGTGAGGGATTAATACTCTTAATAGCAGAAGGGACAGACGCATAATATCAGAATTATTAGGAATGTAGCAAAAGACAATCAAATTAGCAAAAATTGAAAATTAAAAAAGGATTTCAATAGAAAGTAATATCAACCCTAAAAACTTCTTTAAGAACCTTAACCAAGAAATTAGAAAATAAAATATAAGACCCTTTAAGTGTGAGATGGGCAGGCAAATTATTGGAGATAAGGACAAAGCAGGGGTATTAAACAATAAATTAAACCATATACATATAAATCTGCTTGTATTATTCCAGAATATATTTGAATATATAGTTATCATATCCCGTCGTATACGCCTCTTTTCTAATGTAAACACATTTAATTTAGCTAGTAATTCCTCATAAGTCACTTTTTCCATCTCGTTTATTAATTTGGTGGCTCTTCTCTGAACTTTTTCTAGTTCCATAATGTCTTATTTTAGGAGTGGTGCCCAAAACTATACTCCATATTCAAGGTGTGGTCTTACTAATGCTTTATAAAAGGGCATAATTATGTTTACTTCTCTTCCATCCATTGCCCGTTTAATGGAAAATAAAATTGTGTTTGCCTTTGAAGCTGCTGCAGGACATTGTGCCCTATTGCTAAGCCGACGACAGGGGGACAGAGCCAGCCGGTGGCTGCCAGGGACTTGGATGGCCGGCACTGGACGTGGGCCCAGACCAACTTCAGCGTCTGGCTGCCAAGCCTCTGATTGCTATTGAGCCCATCTCTCCCCAGCTGTTGTGGGCCTCTCCTCTCCAGTGTGCCCTGGAAGCTGGGCCCATGGCTTGCCTCATCCCCTGCGATGCATGCCGGAAGCCGGACCCGCGGTCTTCCTCTCCCACTTCTATATACAGTGGAAGCCAGGCCCGTGGTCACCCTCTCCCCCTGCGATGCGTGCCAGAAGCCAGACCCACGGTCTGCCTCTCCCCCTGTGATGCACTCTGGAAGCCGGGCCCACGGCCTTTCTCTCCCCTGCAATGCACACTAGAAGCAAGGCCCATGGCCTGCCTCTCCCCTGCGATGTGCACTGGAAGCCGGTGAAGACGGGCCCGTCCAGAAGTCGTCTATCTTCTGCGTACAGACTGGCAGGGCACCAGAGATCTGACTGAGATCCCTCTACTCCCAAAGGTAAGGTGTGTATTTTGCGTGTGTGTATGGGGAAGGGGAGTTATTGTATTGTGTGGGATTTTTTATTGTGTTTTGGTGGGGTGGGGGGGGGGGGGTTATTGTATAGTATTGTTTTTTGTGGGGAATGGGGGTTGTATTGTGGGTGGGGAATTGTGTGTATATGTGTGCGTATTGTGGGTGTATTTTTGAGGGTATTGTGTGTCAGTGTGTTATTGTAGTGTGTGTGGGGGGGTTATTGTATTGTGTGTATTGTGGGTGTGGGAAGTGTGTCTGTGTGTGGAAGGGGGGATGGTGGAATGAGTGTTAGAAGGGGGGGTTTGAGGGAGCAGGATTGAGTGAGAGGGGGACCAGCGGATAGTGGAGGGGGGGAGAGAGAGAGTGGGGAGAGAAATACACGAGGAGAGGGAGATGAATAGAGGGGCGAGAGTGAGGAGGTGCAAAAGAGGGGGAAGGGGCTTACAAGGCCACCGACACACTGTGAAGGGGTTGCAATGGTAATTGTAGTCTTGGGCCCCCCGAAAGCTGCAGCCCTGACCTCAGTACCTGTAAAGTATATGCTGTCAAGTAGATTTATGCCTTTAAATATATGGAAAAAAAGAAAAACTATTTCATGCATATTTTGTGCTTCCCATAACATAGACACCAGTCAGATAGGAGACTCATATACATTTTGAAAGCTACTAGTACTCCAATAAGATGCTCCTATATCTTAGTAATGTAGGAGTAAAGTGAGTGATCATTTTAAACATTCACACATTCACAGTAGCAGGTGCAAATCAAGTGAGAGCAAACACGTCCTTCAGCTTTTCAGGGGTTGAAGCTCAAAGACTGTGTGAGAATTTTTTTTTCAAGCTGAACCAAATTCAGCCTTTTTTTTAATGAGCACATATTTTGCACAAACAAAAACAATGAGCATACCTAACCTTAATTAATACAGCTAGCCAGCATTTTCCCTTATTGGTGATGTCTATCTGAGGAGGAATTAATTGCGCCATTGTGTGAAATTGTGGTCTTGCTGTACTCATGCATGAAATAACTTTTATAGAGAATACTGTATGTAAATGTATCCCTGTTCTTAATGCACATCTGCGTGCATGATGTATGCCAATTCAGAAAGTGAAGCAGACATAGACGCT